>NC_087187.1:13772309-13877309 GCF_035594125.1 Scylla paramamosain
TTCCAGCTTTGCTTTAAGTGGAATGAGAACAAGCGAGTTCCCTCGCTTATTGTTTATACGATGCAAGACAATTAATTTAAATTAAATTAAAACTACTTGTCCACCCAAAAAACAGTAAACAGCAGTCTCAAGCACACCAGCACACCAGCTCCCATCGTAAGGCACCATTGTCCACTTATTAGAATGAACCCAATGCTTCCTCTCAGTACTTCCAAATGAAAACACCTAACCAATACCCAACGCTCACTACCTCTCAGCAAGGAACATCGTTCACCCCTGCAGGTGGGGAGCATGTGTATCACCCCTAACCTACACCGCCAGTTCCCACTCCTAGGCCCCCGTTTTATTCCCAGTTTCATCCCCCTCCTGCTTCCTATTCCTTCCCTGAAACACGCCCGCATCGCCTCGACTCCAGCGGTGAGGCCCCACCAAGCTGTTGGAGGACCACTTCCCACTCATGGGGAGGCTCAATACAGATCAAATGTAACAAGGCCACGTCTTTCGCATCCTGGACAACGATTAGTTTCTAATTCCCGTGAGAGGCACACAGTTCTCCACTACGCACATTATAACCATGCAAAACATGTGGGTAACTATTCTGATAGTTTTTACCATGTATCAGAAAAAAACAACACACACAAGAAAAAGATAGGATGCTATAACTATGTGGAGTTTAATCACATACAAGCAAATTGTAGATTTGATCATAAACTCCAATGCCAACAATGCCATTCCCTGGGACATAAAAGCAAACTTTGTAGTTACTATTGTTGAAATCTTGCCGATGACGAACCTGGCGCTGTGAGCTCAAAGAAAAATTGTAGAACATATCAATGCACAATCATTGATATCAATAGTAGATGAAGTAAAGTTATTGTTGACTGATACAAGCATTGATGTTTTGTGTGAGTGAGGCATGGCTGCATGCAACACTCCAGATAATTATGTCCACATTGATGGATATATATATATAAATATATATATATATATATATATATATATATATATATATATATATATATATATATATATATATATATATATATATATATATATGTATATATGTTACGCATAATGTGGACAATTGCCTAATGTGAACATTAGGCAGAAAATTGCCTAATGTGTACATCAAGCAAGTAGGTTGCGTAAAGTTTACAAATTGTTAACATTAGGCAAAAAATGCCTATTGTTCAAATTATGCAGCTCAATTTTGCCCAATGTGAATAAGGAAAACATAATTAATTAATGCAATATTAGTATAAGTAAAATAGGTCAATCGATCTCAGGGTTCAGTTGAGTCCAATCACAAATTTTTGCATGATCTGCCTGGGTGACAGCGCGAGTTGCATTTAATTTCTTTTCTTAGGCAGCTGCACCTTCCTGATGTACATTGAGTAGTACATTGACACTTTGTATAACCTTGCCCACCAGTGGCTCTTGCTGTTGCTGTTCTCATCGATAGGCAGATATCAGGAACCTCTTCAGACTTTATAAGGGTCTGTTTGATCCCACTTAGGTCAGCTGGTGTAAATTTTGTTCTAATAATAACCTAACCTAACCTAACCTAACCTAACCTAACCTAACCTAACCTAACCTAACCTAACCTAACCTAACCTAACCTAACCTAACCTAACCTAACCTAACCTAACCTAACCTAACTATAACAGACCCAAAGTTTCGAACAACATTCGAACAAAACTGTAGACACTGGTTTGTCATTCAATTCACATTAGGCAAAATACCCTTGCCTAATTTGAAAATCATGCCTAAAGTGGACATTAAGCAAGTAAGTTGCCTATTGTCAACATCGTGCAAACAAATTGCCTAATATGAAGATTAGGCAATTTCACTGCCTAATGTTCACATTAGGCAATTATCCACATTATGCGTGACATATATATATATATATATATATATACTCGTATATATATATATATATATATATATATATATATATATATATATATATATATATATATATATATATATATATATATATATATATATATATATATATATATATATATATATATATATATATATATATATATATATATATATATATATATATATATATATATATATTTTTTTTTTTTTTTTTCTTTATGCAGGAAGGACACTGGCCAAGGGCAACAAAAATCCCCCCCCAAAAAAATATGCCCACTGAAATGCCAGTCCCATAAAAGGGTCAAAGCAGTGGTCAAAAATTAATGAATAAGTGTCTTGAAACCTCCCTCTTGAAGGAATTCAAGTCATAGGAAGGTGGAAATACAGAAGCAGGCAGGGAGTTCCAGAGTTTACTAGAGAAAGGGATGAATGATTGAGAATACTGGTTAACTCTTGCGTTAGAGAGGTGGACAGAATAGGGGTGAGAGAAAGAAGAAAGTCTTGTGTAGCGAGGCCACGGAAGGATGGGAGGCAAGATCAAAAGAGCAGTTAGCATGAAAATAGCAGTAAAAGACAGCTAGATATGCAACACTGCGGCGGTGAGAGAGAGGCTGAAGACAGTCAGTTAGAGGAGAGGAGTCGATGAGACGAAAAGCTTTTGATTCCACCCTGTCTAGTAGAGCAATATGAGTGGAACCCCCCCCAGACATGTGAAGCATACTCCATACATGGACGGAGAAGGCCCTTCTACAGAGTTAGCAGCTGGGGGGGTGAGAAAAACTGGCGGAGACGTCTTAGAACACCTGACTTCATAGAAGCTGTTTTAGCTAGAGATGAGATGTGAAGTTTCCAGTTCAGATTATAAGTAAAGGACAGACCAAGGATGTTCAGTTTAGAAGAGGGGGACAGTTGAGTGTCATTGAAGAAGAGGGGATAGTTGTCTGGAAGGTTGTGTTGAGTTGATAGATGGAGGAGTTGAGTTTTTGAGGCATTGAACAATACCAAGTTTGCTCTGCCCCAATCAGAAATTTTAGAAAGATCAGAAGTCAAGCGTTCTGTGCCTTCCCTGCGTGATATGTTTACCTCCTGAAGGGTTGGACGTCTATGAAAAGACGTGGAAAAGTGCAAGGTGGTATCATCAGCATAGGAGTGGATAGGACAAGAAGTTTGGTTTAGGAGTTCATTAATGAATAATAAGAAGAGAGTGGGTAACAGGACAGAACCCTGAGGAACACCACTGTTAATAGATATAGGAGAAGAACAGTGACCGTCTACCACAGCAGCAATAGAATGGTCACAATGGAAACTTGAGATGAAGTTACAGAGAGAAGAATAGAAACCGTAGGAGGGTAGTTTGGAAATCAAAGCTTTGTGCCAGACTTTATCAAAAGCTTTTGATATGCCCAAGGCAACAGCGAAAGTTTCACTAAAATCTCTAAAAGAGGATGACCAAGACTCAGTTAGGAAAGCCAGAAGATCACCAGTAGAGCGGCCTTGACGGAACCCATACTGGCGATCAGATAAAAGGTTGTGAAGTGATAGATGTTTAAGAATCTTTCTGTTGAGGATAGACTCAAAAACTTTAGATAGGCAGGAAATTAAAGCAATAGGACGGTAGTTTGAGGGATTAGAACGGTCACAGGAACAGGTTGAATGTAGGCAAACTTCCAGCAAGAAGGAAAGGTAGATGTTTACAGACAGAGCTGAAAGAGTTTGACTAGGCAAGGTGCAAGCACGGAGGCACAGTTTCGGAGAACAATAGGAGGGACCCCATCGGGTCCATAAGTCTTCCGAGGGTTTAGGCCAGCGAGGGCATGGAAAACATCATTCCGAAGAATTTTAATATATGGCATGAAATAGTCAGAGGGTGGAGGAGAGGGAGGAACAAGCCCAGAATCGTCCAAGGTAGAGTTTTTAGCAAAGGTTTCAGCGAAGAGTTCAGCTTTAGAAATAGATGTGATAGCAGTGGTGCCATCTGGTTGAAATAGAGGAAGGAAAGAAGAAGAAGCAAAGTTACTCGTATTTTAGATATTTTTGGCCAGATGCCAGAAATCACGAGGGGAGTTAGATCTTGAAAGGTTTTGACATTTTCTGTTAATGAAGGAGTTTTTGGCTAGTTGGAGAACAGACCATGTTTCTGCCCGGAACCATGTTCCGGGCATATGTATATATATATATATATATATATATATATATATATATATATATATATATATATATATATATATATATATATATATATATATATATATATATATATATATATATATATATATATATATATATATATATATATATATATATATATATATATATATATATATATATATATATATATATATATATATATATATATATATATATATAAACTGAATGAGATTCTGGTGATGTAAGGCTTAGGTACCTTTTGTGGGCCACCTCTCTATCATGTATAGCACGAGAACAAGCTTTGTTAAACCAAGGTTTAAAAGGTTTAGGACGAGAAAAAGAGTGAGGAATGTACGCCTCCATGCCAGACACTATCACCTCTGTTATGCGTTCAACACACAAAGACGGGTCTGTGACACGGAAGCAGTAGTCATTCCAAGGAAAATCAGCAAAATACCTTCTCAGGTCCCCCCAACTAGCAGAGGCAAAACGCCAGAGGCACCTTCGCTTAGGGGGATCCTGAGGAGAGATTGGAGTGATAGGACAAGATAAAGATATGAGATTGTGATCGGAGGAGCCCAACGGAGAAGAAAGGGTGACAGCATAAGCAGAAGGATTAGAGGTCAGGAAAGGGTCAAGAATGTTGGGCGTATCTCCAAGACGGTCAGGAATACGAGTAGGGTGTTGCACCAATTGCTCTAGGTCATGGAGGATAGCAAAGTTGTAGTCTAGTTCACCAGGATGATCAGTGAAGGGAGAGGAAAGCCAAAGCTGGTGGTGAACAATGAAGTCTCCAAGAATGGAGATCTCTGCGAAAGGGAAGAGGGTCAGAATGTGCTCCACTTTGGAAGTTAAGTAGTCAAAGAATTTCTTATAGTCAGAGGAGTTAGGTGAGAGGTATACAGCACAGATAAATTTAGTATGAGAGTGACTCTGTAGTCGTAGCCAGATGGTGGAAAACTCGGAAGATTCAAGCGCGTGAGCACGAGAGCAGGTTAAGTCATTGCGCACATAAACGCAACATCCAGCTTTGGATCGAAAATGAGGATAGAGAAAGTAGGAAGGAACAGAAAAGGGGCTACTGTCAGTTGCCTCAGACACCTGAGTTTCAGTGAGGAAAAGAAGATGAGGTTTAGAAGAGGAGAGGTGGTGTTCTACAGACTGAAAATTAGATCTTAGACCGCGAATGTTGCAGAAGTTAACGAAGAAAAAGTTGAGGGGGGGTGTCAAGACACTTAGGGTCGTCGACAGAAAGGCAGTCCGACCTGGGGACATTTATGGTTCCCTCCCCAGATGGGGACTCCGAGGCTGGTGTAGGAGTCGCCATGATGATTTTAAAATTTTTGAGTGAAGGGTATGTGTGTTATTAGGTGCTTGTAGTTTTGTGTGGAGGAAGAGAGTTGTCTTTAGAGGGCAGGCTGTGACTGCCCCCTTGTGTTGTGAGACGTAAAGGGAAACGTTCAGTGAAGTCACAGTTGGGTTTAATGATACTCGTAAGTTCACAGCACCCCCTAAACAGTGCTTTAGACCTCACTGGGAGTAATTATCGTTTTGGTAGGTGTCTAATGCCTCCTCCTACCAATACCTATGGTATTTAGATGTGACAATGGACGAGGGGGTGGTGTCTGTATGTATGTAAATACATGCATTATATTAGGTGTACCAGGACAGGTGGAAATGGAAGACGTATAGGTTCAAATACAATGCAGGAAGCTGCCTGCCATTATCATTGGATGTGTGTATCGACACCCTAATGCTTTAGTCTCATCCTTTAACTACATACAGGAAGTTTTTTTAAGGTGGTATGTTTGCGTGGCAAAAGTTTTTTTTGTCTTGGGTGATTTTAATGATGATATGTTGATGAAAGGAAAGAATTAGGAAGATAATAAGAGATAGCAAGGTGATTCAAATTATTGATAAACCCAAAAGAAGAACCTCACATTCAGCTACTCTATTGGATCTTATTATCACTAATAAACCTGAGGTAGTTTTATCCCATGACGTGGTCCCTCAAGTAATTGCAGATCATGATCTCGTGTCCGTCGTTATAAATGTAAGAAAACCTCGCAAAATACCGGTGATAAAAACTTTCCATGATATGAAGCACTATGATAAAGATACTCTTTTTGTTGCTTTTAGACAATGTTCATTATATGAATAATGTATTTTTAGCAGACGACGTTAACAAACAAGTGTATATTTTTAATGACGTTCTTAATTTTTTTTCTTGATATGTGTGCCCCTGTTTTGACTAAAGCTGTGAAAGGTACACCAGCACTATGAATGAGTGGCAATATTCGTGAGGCAATGGAGGACCGTAATAGGTTACAAAGAGAGTAGTCGGTACAAATAACATTGGATTGAGGGAACGTTATAAAGCTGCTAAAACATATGTAAAAGCACTCATTAATAGCTCTAAGGCAGAGCATTACCAAGGTCGTCTAAAAGATTGTAAAGGAAATATCTCTGCAACTTGGAAAGTTATTATGGAAATTATTCCTAATCAGAAAAAGAAACGTGATACTCACAATTTTGCTAACGTAAATGAAAAAGCTGAGGAATTCAATAAATTATTTTCAAATGTTGGGGAGTCTACTTTCAGAAGTTCTCAGGAAGAACTAAGAAATGAATGGGTAGTCACTGTTCGCCGTCGTCAAGTAAATACCATTAAAGTGAACTCTGCTTTTAGACCTGAGCCCGTGGACGCTAACACCCTTGTCTTAATCGTTAAAGATCTCAATGCAACCAACTCTATCGGGTCGGACGGAATAGCATTAAAGTTTCTCCGGGATGCGCTCTATGTCATAGTCCCTTTCCTCCTCTGTATCATCAACACTTCCCTGGTGACTGGCGTGTTCCCCGAGTCATGGAAACATGTACTGTACAAAAATGGTGATCCCGATGTTGTTAGTAACTACAGACCTGTATTTATATTACCAGTTGTGTCTAAAATACTTAAGAAAGTTGTGTCACACAACTATCAAACTACTTAGAAATCAACAATCTACTCTCTAACAATCAGCATGGCTTTCGTCCCAAGCTGTCAAATAAAGCAAGACGGTTTGCCCGTCAACTTGATGTCTCCTACTATATTTCCTTTCTCACTATAAACCTCCAATCTTCCCTTCCCACCCACTCTACCTCTTCATTTTCACCCAGCTTTTATATCCCCCCCCAAATCGCAAAATCGCAAGCTGTCAACGGAAATAGCTCTATCCACCATAACTGATAAAATATACCAATATATGGACAGCAAGAAAATTTCAGTGTTAACCTTATGTGACCTCTCAAAAGCGTTTGATTCAGTGAACCATAATACCCTTCTACATAAATGTTCTTTATTAAATATTGATGAGTTTTGGTTTAATGACTATTAAATAACAGAAGTATATCAGTTCGTCTAGATACTCATACATCTAAAAGACAAGTATTGAGTATGGGGTCCTGCAAGGATCAATTCTTGGTCCAATCTTATTTAATATATATATGTTAATGATTTATCTGTAAATGTTAACTGTTTCCTGGTACAGTATGCTGACGATACGCAGTTCTTACATTCTGGGACGATTCAAAATCTTGATCAGCTCATTAAGGACACCGAGGAAACTCTCGCTCAGTGTAGAAAATCTTATCTAAAACAATGGTCTCATGTTTAATTCTTCGAAGACTCAGTGCATTTTTATAGGTAATCGCCAGCTTTTATTTCACATTCCCTCAAACACGACTGTGAGTTTTAATGGAAGTGTAATATATCCAAGTAAGCACGTGAAAAATTTGGAAGTTTACTTGGATAGTTGCTTGCTTTTCCACGTCCATATTAATGAGCTGAAAGGGAAAGTGATGGGTATTTTAATGTATGTAAGTAGAATTAGTGAACACCTAGATAGGGAGAGCAGGATCATGGTTACACTGGCCCTTGTATTAAGCTTAAATAACTATTGCATTAGAATATGGGGAACTACAAATGATAAATTAATATCTGAGGTGCAGAAGTTGCAGAATTTTGCAGTAAGGGTTGCCATAGGTGGAGTTAAGAAATATGTCTCCATTTTATAAAGAACTCCAATGGCTACGAATAAAGCAGAAACATGTTTTAGAAGTGGCTACAACAATATTTAAGATTTTACGAGGGTTTTATCCAAAAATGTTTTTTATCACTATGTAACAGGCAAGCTCTCACCAGTAGCGTCACAAGACAGAGGCACAGGTTACATGAACCGCGCACCTACACACGCTTAGGTGATAGACGCCAAAGTGTGGAACTCTCTTCCGATCTCTCTCACACAGGAAACATCTATAATCTCTTTTAAGGCTAGACTTAAAAAAAATTATTTTAACAGAAAATATATTTAGTTAGCTTTGTTTTATCTTCATGCTTCTATTTTAAGTGTACCTGTATATGTACGTTAACTTAGTATTTTCATGCTGCATCTATTATAGACGAGTGTTCCACAGTTGTATTGTATTTATATCATTACATATCACCGGTATTTAATCATATTTGTATACTTGACTACTTGTAAAATGTGTAACCACTTTGGTGGATAATAATAAACAATCTCAATCTCTCTCTCTCTCTCTCTCTCTCTCTCTCTCTCTCTCTCTCTCTCTCTCTCTCTCTCTCTCTCTATATATATATATATATATATATATATATATATATATATATATATATATATATATATATATATATATATATATATATATATATATATATATATATATATATATATATATATATATATATATATATATATATATATATGAAGAAAGAAAGAAAGATTAAAGAAAATAAAAGAATAAACGAGAAGAGAGAGAGAGAGAGAGAGAGAGAGAGAGAGAGAGAGAGAGAGAGAGAGAGAGAGAGAGAGAGAGAGAGAGAATCATGGTACAGAAAACAGATCTACGGTGCAGAGTGGCTGCTCGCTGCCATTAACTTACTATAAGAATTTCCGTGCACAGACATTCTCCTTCCCCGATTATTTTCCTTATTTCCCTTTCATTAGTCAGTTTGAATCACATAGTTTACAGCAGAAGAGCTGGCCATCTGGCCCCCTTTGTTTGTTCAGAAGAATTTTTTAAAAGTAAAGTGTTTTATTCAAGCAGAGACTGCGCGGGGAGTGTGTGTGTGTGTGTGTGTGTGTAATATATATATATATATATATATATATATATATATATATATATATATATATATATATATATATATATATATATATATATATATATATATATATATATATATATATATATATATATATATATATATATATATATATATATATATATATATATATATATATATATATATATATATATATATATATATATATATATATATATATATATATATATATATATATATATATATATATATATATATAGGCTGATAGTAAGTGTAGTTGTGAATAAGACACTACACCTAAGGAAGTGACTCCTCGGCTGTACAAGTGTACAAGTCGAGTTTGCGCAGTGAGCGGTGACTAACATTCCTGTGTGTCCGTGGCAACTCTTTCGTATTAGCTTCATGTCTTTGATTAATAACCCTGTTTGTTTTAAATGCTACTGTGGGCTGACTTAAGTAATTAGCTGCGTGGTAAACTTTATTCCTTCCCCACGTCCTGACAAAGCCTGTCGCCTAGGAGGCAGTAACCGATACTACTCGGTTTGAGGCTGTAACACTTTGCTGGGCAGTTGGAGAACTGTCACGTTGGGTGGAAGTCCAACAAGATATTATACCTCGATCACATATGTGTTATCGTGTTTTCCTTTAAGTAGTTGTCGATTCTTCCACAGTTTTGGATGTTAAGAGCTGCTTGGAGGATTTTCCTTGTCTGTGGGTCGGTAAAACAGTCTGGCTACCTCAACTCATTGTGATCTGGAGTTACGACTGTTGTGAAAAGGGTGCAGGAGTCACAAGGGACCATGTACACCCGTTTTAAACCCTGCACTGAGTCCACATAGGAGGTGGCTAAGTGAAGCTATTGTAGGTCCGGCAGCTTGGGGAAGCACTCATATATCTATCTATCTATCTATCTATCTATCTATCTATCTATCTATATATATATATATATATATATATATATATATATATATATATATATATATATATATATATATATATATATATATATATATATATATATATATATATATATATATATATATATATATATCAATAGTGTCAACCAAAACTAACTATTCCATATATGAAGTGAGTTATGGCATATAATACCAAAAATTTCTCACTTAAGCATGCAAAATGCATGCTTGATGTGAGTGCTAGCTAGAGCGCAGTGCAGCCAATCAGCTGTGACCTTATAGACACTCCTAGGCCCCAGGAATCTAGCTTGATTAAGAACATAAGAACATAAGAACATAAGAAATAAGGGAAGCTGCAAGAAGCGACCAGGCTTACACGTGGCAGTTCCTGTATGGAATATACTTACTTATATCCATCTATTATCCCCATCCATAAACCTGTCTAATCTTCTCTTAAAGCTCTCCTATGTCTTATCACTAACAACATGATTACTGAGTCCGTTCCATTCATTTACCACTCTATTTGTGAACCAATTTTTTTTTCCTATCTCCTCCCTAAACCTAAATTTTTCAAGCTTGAACCCGTTATTTCTTGTTCTACACTGGTTGCTGATCCTGAGAATTTTGTTTACATCCCCCTTGTTATAACCCTTATACCACTTAAAGGCTTCTATCAGGTCCCCTGATACTTTTAACTTCTA
Source organism: Scylla paramamosain (assembly GCF_035594125.1). Lineage (NCBI taxonomy): Eukaryota > Metazoa > Arthropoda > Malacostraca > Decapoda > Portunidae > Scylla > Scylla paramamosain. The sequence continues at coordinate 13,783,088 of NC_087187.1, forward strand.
CTTTTAACACTCCTAAAAATTAATACTAGTACCCTATTTGCCCTGTTTCTGGCCTCTATGCATTGTTTTCCTAGACGGAATTCAGAGCTAACTATAAGTCCTAAATCTTTCCCGTACCATGTACCTACCAGAGTTTGGTTGTTTAATGTGTACCTACTGTGTGGGTTTCCTCTACCTACGCTAAGTAGTTTGCATTTATTGATATTAAATTGCATTTGCCATATGTCCGTCCATTCATTCATCCTATCTAAATCTGCCTGCAAGGCGATGGCATCCGATTCTCAGTTAATTAATCTACCTATCTTTGTGTCATCCGCAAATTTACTATCATCGCTACTGATTCCACTATCCAAGTCATTGATATTAGAAATAACAATGGCCCTAATACTGATCCCTGTGGCACCCCACCAATTACATGACCCCACTCGGATTTAGAGCCGTTTATTACAACTCTCTGTCGCCTGTCGCTAAGCCATGACCCTATCTAGCCTAACACCTTCCCATCTATCCCGTGTGCCCAAACCTTTCTCAGGAGCCTTTGATGAGGTACCTTGTCAAATGCTTTACGAAAGATATCATAATTATCTCCATTATCTACTGCCTCGTACACTTTACTATAAAAACTTAACAAGTTTGTCAGGCAAGACTTCCCCTTCGTGAAGCCATGCTGTGACTGATTTATCAAGTTATGTTTGTCTAAATGTTCCCTAATGTTCCTCGCTATTATTGACTCTAATATTTTACATACAACTGAAGTTAAGCTGACATGTCTATAGTTAGACGCTAAAGTTTTATCCCTTTTCTTAAAGATGCCTTCACATTACTGGTACCTCACCTGACTCAAGTGATTTCCTAAAAACAGAAACTAGCGGCTCACTAATAACCTCTTTGCATTCCTTAAGTACTCTGGGATATATTTCATCTGGTCCTGGTGTCTTGAACGTTTTTAGCCTATCTATCTCCTGTTCCACTATCTCCCTAGTGAACTCGGAGGAGGCAGTAGGCACCTGCCAAAACGATAATTACTCCCAATGAGGTCTAAAGCACTGGATCAAGGGGTGCTATGAACTTATCATTAAACCCAGCTGTGACCTCATTGAGCGTTTCTCTTTGTGTCTCACAATACAAGGGGGCAATCACAGCCTGCCCTCTAAAGACAACTCTTCCTTCATACAAAACTACAAGCACCTAATTACATACACACTTCACTCAAAATTCAAAATCAAGGCGACTCCTCCACCAGCCTTGCAGTTCCCATCTTGGGAGTGGATCACAAATGTCCCCAGGTCGGACTGCTCCTCTGGTATCGACCCTAAGTGTCTTGACAGCCACCTCAACTTTTTCTTCATTAATTTCTGCAACATTCGCGGTCTTTGATCTAATTTTCAATTTGTAGAACATCATCTCTCCTCTAATAAACCTCATTTTCTTTTCCTCACCGAAACACAGATGTTTGAGGCAACTGACAGTAGCCCCTTTTCTGTTCCTTCCTACTTTCTCTATCCTCATTTTCAATCCAAAGCTGGATGTTGCGTTTATGTGCGCAATGACTTAACCTGCTCTCGTGCCCAAGCTATTCAATCTTCTGAGTTTTCCACCATCTGGCTACGACCACACAGTCACTCTCAAACTAAATTCAGCTGTGCTGTGTACCTCTCACCTAACTCCTCTGACTGTAAGAAATTCTTTGACTAAACTTCCAAAGTGGAGCACATTCTGACTCTCTCCTCTTTTGTGGAGATCTCCATTCTTGGAGACTTCACTGTTCACTACCAGCTTTGGCTTTCCTTTCCCTTCCCTGACCATCCTGATGAACTAGCTTTCAGCTTTGCGATCCTCCATGACCTAGAGCAATTTGTGCAACACCCTACTCGTATTCCTGACTGTTTTGGAGATACGCCCAACATTCTTGACCTTTACCTAACCTCTAATTCTGCTACCCTTTCTTCTCCGTTGGGCTCCTCCGATCACAATCTCATATCTGTGTCTTGTCCTATCGCTCCAATCCCTCCTCAGGATCCCCCTAAGCGGAGGTGCCTCTGACGTTTTACCTCTACTAGTTAGGGGACCTGAGGAGGTATTTTGCTCATTTTCCTTGGAAAGACCACTGCTTCTATGACAGAGACCCGTTTACTTAAACCTTCCAAACCTTGGTTAGGAAGCCTTTTCTCGTGCTATACATGATAGAGAGGTGGCCCACAAAAGGTATTTGAGCCTTCCATCACCAGAATCTCATGCACTTTATATTTTTGTCCGGAACCATGCCAAGTCTGTTCTCCAACTAGTCAAAAACTCCTTCATTAATAGAAAGTGTCAAAAACTTTCAAGATCTAATTTCCTTCGTGACTTCTGGCATCTAACCAAAAACATCTCCAATAACTTTGCTTCTTCTTTCCCTCCTTTATTTCAACCAGGTGGCACCACTGCTATCACATCTCTCTCTAAAGCTGAATTTTTTCGCTCAGACCTTTGCTAAAAGCTCTACCTTGGACGATTCAGGGCTTGTTCCTCCCTCTCCTCCACCCCCTGACTACTTTATGCTTCCTATTAAAACTCTTTGCAATGATATTTTCCATGCTCTAGCTGGCATAAACCCTTTGAATGGTTGTGGACCTGATGGGGTCTCTCCTATGGTTGTTGAAATTGCGCCTCCGTGTTTGCACCTTGCCTAGTAAAATTCTTTCAATTTCGTCTGTCAGCATCTACCTGCCAGTTCCCCTCTTGCATAAAAAAAGGGATACGCTGTGTATAGCCCATTTAAACTATTGTAAGGAAGAATGATCTAAAGAACGATAAGTGTACTTAAAAAAAGTGGAACCAAAGAGAAAACGAAGTTGGGAACATCGAGGTCTGTATTTTTAAATTTAAGGACACAATAGACGTTGTAGGAATAGACATTGTAGAAAGTTGTAGGCTAGTTCACCAGGATGGTCAGTGAAGGGAGAGGAAAGCCAAAGCTGGTGGTGAACATTGAAGTCTCCAAGAATGGAGATCTCTACGAAAGGGAAGAGGGTCAGAATGTGCTCCACTTTGGAAGTTAAGTAGTCAAAGAATTTCTTATAGTCAGAGGAGTTAGGTGAGAGGTATACAGCACAGATAAATTTAGTATGAGAGTGACTCTGTAGTCGTAGCCAGATGGTGGAAAACTCGAAAGATTCAAGAGCGTAGGCACGAGAGCAGGTTAAGTCATTGCGCACATAAACGCAGCATCCAGCTTTTGATCGAAAATAAGGATAGAGAAAGTAGGAGGGAACAGAAAAGGGGCTACTGTCAGTTGCCTCAGACACCTGAGTTTCAGTGAGGAAAAGAAGATGAGGTTTAGAAGAGGAGAGGTGGTGTTCTACAGATTGAAAATTAGATCTTAGATCGCGAATGTTGCAGAAGTTAATGAAGAAAAAGTTGCGGGGGGTGTCAAGACACTTAGGGTCATCGACAGAAAGGCAGTCCGACCTGGGGACATTTATGGTCCCGTCCCAGATGGGGAATCCGAGGCTGGTGTAGGAGTCGCCATGATGATTTTAAAATTTTTGAGTGAAGGGTGTGTGTGTTATTAGGTGCTTGTAGTTTTGTGTGGAGGAAGAGAGTTGTCTTTAGAGGGCAGGCTGTGACTCCCTTGTGTTGTGAGACACAAAGGGAAACGTTCAATGAGGTCACAGCTGGGTTTAATAATAAATTTACAGCACCCCCTGAACAGTGCTTTATACCTCACTGGGAGTAATTATATATATATATATATATATATATATATATATATATATATATATATATATATATATATATATATATATATATATATATATATATATATATATGGATATATATGGCAGTCTTAGCAATTATTATTATTATTTATGTGTATATTCATCAATTCTTATACCCATTCCACATGCAATGTGTTCATATATTCATCCCATGTGTGCCCATGGCCAGCCAGTCTATTCTATTTTTAATATTTCCTCTCCTTCTCTACTTCTGAAGGGAATTCACACCCACTTCCAGTCCTTAAGGGAAACACCTGCATTCGCTTCTAAGTCTTTCCTTCCTGGTCATTGGCTAAAATAACGACCTCTCCCGTTGGCTCCTTTACCTCATTTCCTGGCATTTCATTGGTCATTTCTTCACTCCAAAAGCTTTAACGTGATCCACTTAGCTCAGAGAAATATAGCCCACATGGTACCTAGTCCCTGTCCAAGGATCAGTCATGAGAATCTCAGTTCCACTCGGTTCCAGCTCAGTTCCACTCAGTCATCATCAGTCACAAGCAGTCAGTCTCGGTCTCTCACTCAGTTCCTGTCTGAGTCACAGTCAGTCTTGAGAGACGCTGCTCAGTCATCATCACGAGCAGCAATTCATATAACTTCAGAGAGAGGGAACAATCATTCATAATGACTGTATTATCTGTGTCTCATCTCAAATCAAGTGTGTACATTCCACCTATTATTAAATCAAGGAAAACTCTCATCATACATGTCTTTTACTTGCAGACATCAACTATATCATCTTACTACCAGCAACCAAGCTACCAAGAATACCAAGCTCACTACAGGTCCCCCACACTACCAACACACCGAGCTCCTCAGTTGATCCAGCGGTGGCAAGCACCATCATCAACTGGGGAAGTATTTCATGTAAACCAGGAACAGGAGAGGTAAGGTAACATCATCTCGATACAAAGTGGTAGTAAATCGAACTTAAAACATATATATATATATATATATATATATATATATATATATATATATATATATATATATATATATATATATATATATATATATATATATATATATATATATATTGTTACAACTACAATTCCCACCCCCTTCACCAAGCAACCTGGCCTAGCTTCCCATGGCCACCTCCTATGTGGAGTGCAGGGCTCAAATACGAGTGTACAGGGTCCCTTGAGAGTTTTGCACCCTTTTCACAGCAGTCGTAACTCCATGTCACACTAAGATGAGGCCGCCTGACTGTTTTACCGACCCACAGACAAGGAAAATACTCCAAACGACACAGCTGCAGAAGAATCGATAACCACATCTAGGAAAAACAGTCATACTGTCACAGTGGGCTTTCGCCCACTGTGGCAGTCCTCCCCACTGCCCAACAGAGTGTTACAGCTTGAAACCGAGTAGTGTTGTTTACTGCCTCCTGGACAGCAGACCTTGTCAGGATCTGAGGAGAGAGTAAAGTTCACTACCCAGCTAACTACTCAAGTCCTCTGCAGCTGAACTGCATCAACCCACAGTATCTTCTTAACACAAGATAGGGTTACTAATAAAAGACACAAGAAACTACTACGAAAGAGTGCCCACGAACACACAGGAGGATCGGTCATCGCTCACTGCGTAAACAACCTGGTCTTATACACTGCTGAGGAGACCCATCCCTGGGTATAGTGTGTGTAATACACAACTACCCTTACTGGCACACTACTATTCTATACAATTAGGCTGGGGCGTACTGCCAGTAATGACTGACTCACTTAAGGCAACTAGTATCCCGTCTTAGTTTCCAAATATTAGAGCACGTCTCTGTATAGCTGCTGCATCCAACTGCGGGGTAGTGACTGCCCTTAAGAAAACCCTCCAACCGCTTTCCTGCACTGCTGCTAATGGAAGGTAGGTTACAAAGAAAGTGGGCGAGGGGGTGCGACACAGGCACGTATGGACGCCACCCCACACAACACTTTCCACGCTTTCTTTACTTGAATAAAGTACTTTAATTTTAGAAATCCTACTGATTAAACAAAGGGGGCTAGATGATTACTGACTATTTCTTTGTCAAGGGTAACTCTTCTGCTGTAAATTATGTGAGATTCAAATTGAATGAGCAAAGAAAAATAGCATAAATTAATCAAGGAATGAGAGTCTCTGAGTATGGAGGTTCTTATGGTAAGTTAATGGCAGCAAGCGGCCACTCTTAATCGTACATCTGGCGTTCGTACTCTCTCACACACACTCTCTCTCTCTCTCTCTCTCTCTCTCTCTCTCTCTCTCTCTCTCTCTCTCTCTCTCTCTCTCTTCTCGTTTATTCTCATTCTCTCTTATTTTTCACTTTACATTGCGTTACTTCGCTGCACATTGCACGCCCCCTCGTAAATGACTATTTTCAGAAGATATACAAAATTTTAGGAACAACAAATTCAAAATCACTACACTTGTCGGGCACATCATCAAACTCAAACAAGGGGCGTATACTCATCACAAAACATCGAAGGCTACTACAGCACTGGCATGAATAATTAATATACAACTAAAACAATAGGGCTCCCACCAGGCCCTTTAACTCAGATTGCCGTTTCTTCTTTCTCCTCCTCCTACTCCTCCCCGACCAGTCTCTTGTTCTACACCAGGACCTGTGGTCTTTATGGCTACACTGGTGTGCAAGCTTTTTCCTGCAGGACATCTTATTGAGATCTCTATCCCAGCAGCCATAGCTCCGCCATTGTCTCCTGTGACTCTGGCCACTCCTCCACAATCTCTGTAAGTCTCCTCGGTCCTCTGCGTTCTCTACTTCTCCAACTACTCTCACCTCTCCTCTCTTCACTACACAACGTACTCCATCTGTATCTTCTCCACACTATACAAGCTTCAGGATCACCATGCAAAAACATTCCTGCTTCCTTGCACCACACAATGAGCCCACCAGAGACCGTAGTCTCCTAGTTGATCACGGCACGGCCAGGCAAAATACTTCCCGGCCATACAAAACTCTCCGCACTACCCACAGCATTAATTCCCACTTCCCTGCTCCCGGCTCCGTGGAGCCTCCGTGCCACACCCATAAAATAAATAAAACAAAAATGCCACTTCCTTGGCAAAACTCAGAGACGCCCTTAAGCAGCTCTCAACTAAACAATATACTCCTTCCCAGGTGTGACACAACCACGTTTGCTTCCGACTATCAGGCACAGCGATACTATTACGCCTCATTCCTTTCGATGGCCCGTTGACAGCTGCTCCTTTCCAGGACGCAGCAAACCCATCCCCACACACGAAGCCAAACAAACACGTGGCCGTCACAAAACAAACCCTGGTTTCAACATGAGCCTGGCCAACGTGCCACTGTGCCAGCCCCATTGGTCCCAGTAACTGCTCTCGTGTGCAAGGCTCTCTCATCATACCCGATACCTTGTCGCCTCGAGGAAGCCAACATCCATCATCACATGCTGCACTTTTCGTACCCAGCACCTGATAAGTACTAACAGCTTGGCCAAACAAATCCAACAGCAACACTAAGGATGCTCTCTGAGCGGCAAACAACATACTATTACACACACAGATCACAACTCGCCCCACAAGGAGGAATCAGGCGAGCAACATCACAAACAATTCCCACACCAGGGAAAACAACACCGGCCATAACACAACTGAGAGAGACCCCAGACAAGAAGTCATCAGGCTTACCAGCCTGACCCGCGCGGTTACGCCCAACAAACGTGGTCACACCCGACCACCAAAACCACGTCAAACGCTCTCGAGTCACCCTGACTCCAAAAGGGCCAAGCGCTAGGCGGCTACGTGCTTCCAGCAGTAGTGCCTCTTTAATTGCGGAGGGCACATCAAAATGGAGCAACAAACCTCCGTCTTCCTCTCTCCGCCGGCTAATCACAATAGTGTTGCTCTCAACAAACGCTCTCCGACCCTCACCTTCATTGCCATCCATTCCTGCCTTGGCAGACAGTGGGGCAGCACACACACGAGGTGAAGAACCCTCCTTAACTATACTGATAGCTGTTGACGCAGCTGCCAGCACAGGTGGCTCACCATGTAAGCAAACACCCAATGTGTCTGGTGTCGGCAGGGGAGCAGCCTACTCCCCGCCTCCAGTGCATCCCACAGGGAAGAAAACTCCCGCCTCCCCAGCAGGGTCAGGAGTCTTCACGCCCTCAGCAGCGACCCCTAGACACAACTAACTAGCTGGGGCCCAGACTGGGTACCGGCGCCTACAGCCTCAGGCTGTAGGTGGCGACAACTCAGCCTGAGTGCCGCCACCGAGAGGCTCCACAGGGTGAGAAAAGCCATCAAATAAACAATCATCACTCAAATAAACTTATCACTCCACTTTCATCCTTGGCAACACTCTCCACAAAGTCAGGTACTTTCTGTGGTGGCCCTGTGCTTCTGCAGTCAGCCCAGCAATTTGACTCAAAAATGAGTCAGACTCCGACTCGTCAGGCCTCTGGGCATTATGCCCCAATTGCGGCATCAGTACTAACACTGCGCTCCTTTTGTGGTGGCCCTGCCTTATCGCAGTCGACCCCAGGAGTCACAGATCTCGCGGGCATCCGACGCCGGGGCGCTCGCCTCGCCTGAAGTCGAGTAACAACAGGAACAACTGAGTCACCACTCTCAGCAGGATTAACATCCAGGTCGGCGTCTGTGGATGGGAGCAGCACCCAGCCTCTTCTACCTGCCAGGTCATTCCCCCCACAGGCTGGCCGGAGGCAACTCGCCTCCCAGTCACATTCCTGCACAGCGACTATTGTGCCGCTGTGTGACAGCGGCACAACAGTCCAACTCAGACCTCATTGAGATCGGTGAGGTAACAACAGAGGAGGGAACAGCCACACCCTCCTTTCCACCCTCACAACTAAACACAGCCCCGATCTCATTACCCTCCTCTTGGTTGTGTCCCAACCCTGGGACACAACCAAGGTTACTGGTTTCTGGGGCGACTTGGAAGTAGTGGCGGACACTAACTTAAGGCAATTGTACTTAAAATTCCCAGTGTTCTTGCAATAATGACATATGATCTAACTGCTATACCTGGAATTGCTGTGTTGCGTGCTTCCAGACTGTCTCCATCGTGGGCTGGCTGGAAACTTATTACCAACAGAAGGCACTACTATAACGTGGACTCCTAGACAAACTGGCGCCGCTCATGCCACGAGACTCATCACCAGCCCAACCAGACATACCACAAATCCACCGTGGCACGTGTTGCCGGTGCAGCAACACGTGGTCATCTGCCCAAGTAGCCACCTCCTTCAAGGTTTTAAACCTTTTCTCGCGGAACAGCGGTACTAACTCCTTCTCGGCCATATTTGTAAATTGTTCCATTACTATGAGCTCCTTTAACCCACGATAGGAGGTAGTATGCTCGCAAGCAATCCACTTTTCAAATGTCTCCTCCAGATAGCAAGCAAACTCAAGTTAGGAGTCACTAGGCCTCTTCTTTCCTCCACGGAACTGCAGCCTGTACGCCTCCGGCCGCAGCTCATAAGCTCTTAGGATATTTGTCTTTAACTCCTCATAATCCTCCAAATCTTGTCATAAACTTCGAAGCCCTTGGTTGCCCTTCAACATATTGGCAACAAGGCCATCCCATCTCTCCTGAGGCCAATCGAATTCTAGCATGGAGGTGTACATTCCTCACTCTTTTTCTCGTCCTAAACCTTCTAAACCTTGGTTTAACACAGCTTGTTCTCGTGCTATACATGAAAGAGAGGTGGCCCACAAAAAGTACTTAAACCTTCCATCACCAGAATCTCATGCACTTTATATTTCTGCCCGGAACTATGCCAAGTCTGCTCTCCAACTAGCCAAAAACTCCTTCATTAACAGAAAATGTCAAAACCTTTCAAGATCTAACTCCCCTCGTGATATCTCCAATAACTTTGCTTCTTCTTCTTTCCCTCCTCTACTTCAACCAGATGGCACCACTGCTATCACATCTATTTCTAAAGCTGAACTCTTCGCTGAAACCTTTGCTAAAAACCCTACCTTGGACGATTCTGGGCTTGCTCCTCCCTCTCCTCCACCCTCTGACTACTTCATGCCACGTATTAAAATTCTTCACAATGACGTTTTCCATGCCCTCGCTGGCCTAAACCTTCGGAAGGCTTATGGACCTGATGGGGTCCCTCCTATTGTTCTCCGAAACTGTGCCTCCGTGCTTGCACCTTGCCTAGTCAAACTCTTTCAGCTCTGTCTGTCAACATCTACCTTTCCTTCTTGCTGAAAGTTTGCCTACATTCAACCTGTTCCTAAAAAGGGTGACCGTTCTAATCCCTCAACAGGAAGATTCTTAAACATCTATCACTTCACAACCTTCTATCTGATCGCCAGTATGGGTTCCGTCAAGGCCGCTATACTGGTGATCTTCTGGCTTTCCTTACTGAATCTTGGTCATCCTCTTTTAGAGATTTTGGTGAAACTTTTGCTGTTGCCTTGGACATATCAAAAGCTTTTGATAAAGTCTGGCACAAAGCTTTGATTTCCAAACTACCCTCCTACGGTTTCTATCCTTCTCTCTGTAACTTCATCTCAAGTTTCCTTTCTGACCGTTCTATTGCTGCTGTGGTAGACGGTCACTGTTCTTCTCCTAAATCTATTAACAGTGGTGTTCCTCAGGGTTCTGTCCTGTCACCCACTCTCTTCTTATTATTCATTAATGATCTTCCAAACCAAACTTCTTGTCCTATCCACTCCTATGCTGATGATACCACCCTGCACTTTTCCACGTCTTTTCATAGACGTCCAACCCTTCAGGAGGTAAACATATCACGCAGGGAAGCCACAGAACGCTTGACTTATGAACTTTCTAAAATTTCTGATTGGGGCAGAGCAAACTTGGTATTGTTCAATGCCTCAAAAACTCAATTCCTCCATCTATCAACTCGACACAACCTTCCAGACAACTATCCCCTCTTCTTCATTGACACTCAACTGTCCCTCTCTTCTACACTGAACATCCTCGGTCTGTCCTTAATTATAATCTAAACTGGAAACTTCACATCTCATCTCTAGCTAAAACAGCTTCTATGAAGTTAGGTGTTCTAAGACGTCTCCACCAGTTTTTCTCACCCCCCAGCTGCTAACTCTGTACAAGGGCCTTATTCGTCCATGTATGGAGTATGCTTCACATGTCTGGGGGGTTCCACTCATACTGCTCTTCTAGACAAGGTGGAATCAAAATCTTTTCGTCTCATCAACTCCTCTCCTCTAACTGACTGTCTTCAGCCTCTCTCTCACCGCCGCAATGTTGCATATCTAGCTGTCTGCTACCGCTATTTTCATGCTAACTGCTCTTCTGATCTTGCTAACTGCATGCCTCCCCTCCTCCCGCGGCCTCGCTGCACAAGACTTTCTTCTTTCTCTCACCCCTATTCTGTCCACCTCTCTAACGCAAGAGTTAACCAGTATTCTCAATCATTCATCCCTTTCTCTGGTAAACCCTGGAACTCCCTGCCTGCTTCTGTATTTCCACCTTCCTATGACTTGAATTCCTTCAAGAGGGAGGTTTCAAGACACTTATTCATCAATTTGTTACCACTGCTTTGACCCTTTTATGGGACTGTCATTTCAGTGGGCATTTTTTTTTTATTAGATTTTTGTTGCCCTTGGCCAGTGTCCTTCCTACATAAAAAAGAAAAAAAAGAAAACTTCAAAACAATTCGGTTACCTTTTTCGCATCAAACTCTGGTATTAACTTCAAACTCCTTACTATCTGGCTTTCTACTATCTATCCTCTTTAACTCCTCTATCCAACCCATGAGGTTAATTCACTTCAGTTCGAGTCTTTTCCAAATGAAATATATCCTATTCTTTTCAGCCTCCTCCCTCTCATACATCTTCGCCTCCTTCTCCGTCTCAAACCTCTTAGCTTCCCTCTCAGCTTTGAGCCTCCTGGCTCCTCTAGCCTCTTCAGTCTTCAATCTCATTTCCTCAGTTTCTAATTCTATTCTACTCATCTCCAATTTGAATCTCATCTCCACAGACATGCCTTCGGTCTGGGAGAAGCCAACAACGCTGTGGGCAGGGCTAACACATCCGTGGACACTATGTGTGGGACTAGGTGTCCTCACACCAAATTGGGCTAAATCTACTGTACCGCTCCCAGCAAAGGCAGGGGATTCAAGTCGCGAGTCACACCTGCTACTAGCTTTGCCCTCCATGGCTTACAATAAATGTGAACACACACAATGAAACAAACAACAAACCGTCTCCCTCACGTGGCGACGAAGCTCCCAGCTATCCTAGAAAGGTCACCAGTTTTTGTTATGACCACAATTCCCAGCCCCTTCACCAAATTGTTGCACCTGGACTAGCTTCCTTGAGCCACCTCCTATGTGGACTCAAATACAGGTGTACAGGGTCCCTTCTGACTCCTGCACCCTTTTCATAGCAGTTGTAACTCCAGGTCACACTAAGTTGAGGTCGCCAGACTGAAATACTCCAAACAACACTTAACACCCTCAGCTTCAGAAGAATCGACAACTACATCTTGGAAAAACAGTTAACATACAATAACAGTTATATGGTCAAGATATAATGCCCCATTGGGTTTCCACCCACCATGACAGGCCTCCCCACTCGACCTGGATTCATACACTGCCAAAGAGTCACTTCCATGGGTATAGTGTGTGTAATACACAACTACCTTTACTGGCAGACTACTATGGAGGCCCCTGCTCTTTATAAACAGGCTGGGGCGTACGGCCAGTAATGACTCACTTATCGCCTTAAGGTAACTAACCCGGCTAACTAGTATCCCACCTTAGTCTCCTTCAAATATAAGAGCACGTCTCAGTACGTCTGCTTCTTCCAACTGGGAGGAGGGGGTCCGACACACGCACATACGGACGCCACTCGACACACCACTCCCTGCGCGGTCTTTACTTGATTAAAACACTTTACTTTTATAAATTCTACTGATTAAAAAATAAGAGGACTACGTGAATACTGACTATTTCTTTGTCAAAGGCACCTCTTCTGCTGTAAACTATATGAGACTCAAAATGACTGAATAAGGAGAAATAGGATAAATTAATCGGGGAATGAGAGTCTGTGAGCACGGAGGTTCTTATGGTAATTTAATGGCAACTAGTGGCGACTTTTGATCGTACATCTGACGTTCGTTTCTCTCTCTCTCTCTCTCTCTCTCTCTCTCTCTCTCTCTCTCTCTCTCTCTCTCTCTCTCTCTCTCTCTCTCTCTCTCTCTCCTAGTTTATTATCAATCTTTCTTGTTCTTTACTTTACATTTCGTTATCTCACTGCACATTACAATATATACTCGTATATTTGTATATATATTTTTATATATATTTGTATCCATCTATCTATCTATCCATATATATATATATATATATATATATATATATATATATATATATATATATATATATATATATATATATATATATATATATATATATATATATATATATATATATATATATATTTTTTTTTTCTTTTTTTCTAAGGCATTATTTGCAAGTACTGGATACGGAGCTCACATTAATGTCGATATGTTATCGGTGAAAAGTTAATTTGAATTACAAATATACTGTTTTGTTTATCCTTCTTCCACCTGTGATTTAGGACTTTAGGAAGGCTGTTTTTCTGTTTGTATGTGAAAGAAGAACCTATTACTGCTTATAAAATAATTAGACTGTGATAACGGCGACCGTTACATGAGTAGAATCACTTGATAATTTTGATTTTTGAATGTTAGTGCACTAGTTTGCTACTTTATTTCTTGGTATTAAATTATCAAAATATCTTAAGAGTGCTGCCTGACATTTTAAAAGACATTTTTTTATGACTATACATTTTATTGCATCTGCTATTGGCTGGCAATTATTCCTAGCGCTGTACGTCTACAAAAGATATTTGGTTCATGAAGGGGAAAAAAAATGTAAGAGATTTACAAGTTCCCAAACTAAAATATATCTTAACCTTAGTTGTGACGTGACTCATTATTTTATTATGTTACTCATAATTTTATAGACTAAAAGATTAAAAAGAAAAAGGCAACAGTAAAACCAGTAGAAGTCGGTAAATTTAATATTTTGTCAATTACCTATGTCAAATCTCTGACTTAGACTTGTAAAGACATCACACGTGAAATACTTTGCCAGAAGTAATGATGAGGGGATATAAGTGGTATATGTTTACTTCATGAAAAGTTAACTTGTATGAAAAGAACCGAGTGAAGAGATAATGCCCACGAGTCAAAATAGTTTATGTCAAACAGACACAAACCATAAAAAAGACAATCAGCAGGGTACCTGTTCGGATTTTCTCGCCCTTAGTGTTGATGTAGGAGAAGACAGTAACCTCAGGTCTGTAGTAGAAAATTCTGACTCTGTAGCAAATGGTGAGATCAGTGAGAGGACGGGTGATATTTCCAAGCCACCTTGCATAACTGGATGTATCAGGGACGAATGACTCTTGAAAGGAGATGACTTTGCTCACTCCATCCAGCCCTGATGATTCTGAGAGAGAGAGAGAGAGAGAGAGAGAGAGAGAGAGAGAGAGAGAGAGAGAGAGAGAGAGAGAGAGAGAGAGAGAGAGTTATATATATATATATATATATATATATATATATATATATATATATATATATATATATATATATATATATATATATATATATATATATATATATATATATATATATATATATATATATATATATATATATATATATATATATATATATATATATATATATATATATATATATATATATATATATATATATATATATATATATATATATATATATATATATATATATATATATATATATATATATATATATATATATATACATTGCACCTTGCCTAGTCCGACTCTTTCAACATCTACCTTTCCTTTATGTTGGAAGTTTGCTTACATTCAACCTGTTTCTTAAAAGAGTGACCTTTTAGATCTTTCAAACTACCGTACTATTGTTATTTCCTACCTATGTAAAGTTTTTGAGTCTATCCTCAACAAGAAGATTCTTAAACATCTATCACTTCACAGCTTTCTATCTGATCACCAGTATGGGTACTGTCAAGATTTTAGTGAAACATATGATGTTGCCTTAGACATATCAAAAACTTTTGATAAGAGTCTGGCACAAAGCTTTGATTTCTAAACTACCCTTCTACAGCTTTTATCCTTCTCTCTGTAACTTTATCTCAAGTTTCCTATCTGACCGTTCTGTACTGTTCTCTACGCCATGGACACAGAGTCAAACACAGACCACAGTCTTGGGTTTATTGTTGGTGTACAGCTATAGCCGGGTGAGCCACGATGATCGGGGCCACGATGTTGTCTCCAAGGCAAGGGAGTGGAGGGATCGGGGAGAGCGGTGGCAGAGGGGAAGGTAGAGGCGAAGATACCGTGAGTGATGGCGGCGCTGTGGGCGCTGGACTCTTGCCCTTGGATCCGGTCGCGAGCGGCACCCTCAGGGCGTCGTAGGAGAGGCAGGCCGACTAGCCGCTGATGCGGGAGGCATAGAGTCGGATACAGCGGTGCCGCTGGCTGTGGTGTACTGGCGGGACTCGCTGGTGTTGGATCGTGGTCCGGCGGGAGACGGGCGGCCTTAACTCTATCCCAAGACGTCACATAGTGGCGGCCACGCAAGTCAAGGGTAACCTACTTGGCCCCTCGATCCATGACCCGGTAGGGACCGGTATAGGGCGTCTGCAGAGGACCGGTAACGGTGTCGGTCCTAAGGAAGACCGACGTTGCGGTCTGCAGGTCCGCTGAGAAGTGTGTGGGGCGGGCGGGGTGCGGGCGAGGAGGCATCAGCCGTAAGTGAGCCATGGCGTGCCGCAGTGCCGGTAGGAAGGCCAGGGAGTGGCCGCCATCCCCCGGTGTTGCAAGCTGGCCTGGTAGGCGCAAGTCCTCCCCGTAAACCAGCTCCGCGGGAGTGTGGTGGATGTCCTCCTCCTCCGTGGCGCGCAAGGTCAGGAGGATGATAGGAAGAGCCTCCACCCAGCAAGCAGGGTGTGGCAGCGCCCGCATCGCCTCCTTCAGACGTCGATGAAACCGTTCCACCAAAACGTTAGCCTGTGGGCGGTACCCAGTGGTACGCAGGTGAACAGTCCCCAGGAAGGCCAACAGCTCACCCCAGTATCGGGACTCGAACTGCACGCCCTGGTCGGTGATTATGGTAACAGGGGCACCGAAGTGAGACACCCATCCCGAGAGGAAATGGGTGGCGGTGGTCTCCGCTGTGCTGTCTGGCATGGGTATGGCGGCGTCCCAGCGTGTGGCTCTATCGACGCACGTGAGGAGGTATCTGTATCCACGGGAGGGCGGCAGGGACCCGACTAGGTCCATATGCACCGCGTGGAAGCGGTCCGTGGGCGTGGGTATGGGTTGCAGGGGGATGCAGGTATGGCGGTGGACCTTGGCGGTCTGACAGGCCAGACATGAGCGGACCCATGCCCGTATATCCTTTCTCATTCCTGGCCACACCGCTTTCCTGCTGATGAGACGATGGATACCAAGGATGCCGGGGTGATTGAGGGCGTGGTAGTGTGTGAAGACTCGGCGTCGGAACTGCTCCGGGATGTAAGGGCGCGCGACGCCACAGGACACAGGACACCACACCTGCGAGGGGGAGTCTGGGACGCGACACCGAAGCATCTGTAGAGCTGTGGGGCCTTCCCGCAGGGCCTGCAGCTCATGGTCGCCTTCTTGCGCCGCCGCTACTGCCCACGGAAGGGAGGGAGCGTGTGACCGTGGCTACGTGGAAGGGCGCCGTCGCCAGAGAGCGTATCGCCGCGGGAGAGAGCGTCCACCACCGGGTTCTCCTCACCCCGGACGTGCCTGATGTCTGTCGTGAACTCCGATATGAAGGCAAGCTGCCGACACACGGGGAGTGAAACTGTCGTCCGATTGCGCCATCGCGTGTTTCAGCGGTTTGTGATCAGTGAGCACGTGGAACTCCCTGCCCTCCAGGAAGTAGTGGAAGTGGCGCACGGCCTCATACACCGCTAGGAGCTCCCTGTCAAAGGCGCTGTAGTTGCGTTGAGCAGGCTCCAGTCGCTTGCTGAAGAAAGCAACAGGGCGTAGCTCACCAGCGACCTCTTGTTGCAGCACTGTTCCCACAGCTTCCGCCGAGGCGTCGGTAGCGAGCACAGTCGTTGCGTGGGAAACAGGCTACTCGAGGCGGGTAAGGGCGAGGAGCTGGCGCTTGACGGCGCGGAAAGCCTCGTCCGCACTGGGTCTCCACTCCAAGGGGTTGGGTGACTGCTTCTTGACCCCCTTGAGCGAATGGTTGTGCGCAAGTAGTTTTTGTGTCCGCAATCCTTATTAACCCGTCATGTCCGCATATTCCCAAAGTCTGGAAGAGCATATACCAAAGAAGAAATCAGAGTCATTCAGGGCGCGATCTGAGCCAAGTCTAGCGTAACTAGTTCGTGCCGTTGCCACACACAATTAGTTCATGGTCTGCGTTTGAGAAGACAACTCCTAACGCCGGGAGCGTCCAGGACGCCCGGATTCCCGTATCAAACTCTTTTGGGCGCCTCTCGGGTAACAAAGACATACCGTTGCTATTGTAACGGTCACTCCACAAAATGTCTCACGCTGTGTTTCCTGATGACTTAAATACTGCAACACTAACTGTTCTGACACCATTCCATTGTATAGTAACCAAGAATTCAAATCACCCTTTAGGGTCGAAAAAGCAAGCTTTGAGTTATGACTCATCCATAATTCTTTGTTGTATAACTTCTCTTTACTCACACGAACCTTTTCAGCAGACCAAGCATAAGATTAGAAATGAAGCATTTTCGTGTAAAAAGGGTAGAAAGTGTTAAAATAATGGCAAAATAATCATAAAAAAGCATACATATATTTAGGTAATCGTATGGTGTGTATTACCAGTAAGTTCCAGGGCCAAGTGAGAATGTGACCTGTTATCGCCCTCTA
This sequence comes from Scylla paramamosain, assembly GCF_035594125.1. Taxonomy (NCBI): domain Eukaryota; kingdom Metazoa; phylum Arthropoda; class Malacostraca; order Decapoda; family Portunidae; genus Scylla; species Scylla paramamosain. The sequence goes on from NC_087187.1 coordinate 13,800,754, forward strand.
GGTTGGTGGGCTCAATTGATGCTGCTCTACCACCCCTCTGTGCCGGGAACCTTACTACTTCGACCGTGATTTTTTTTTTTTTCATGTACGAAGGCCACAGGCCAAGAGGAACAAAATTATATAAAAAAAATATAAAAAGACTCACTGAGGTGCCGGTACCCGTACAGAGTCAAAAGCGGAAGTAAAAAAATTAAAGAACAAGTGTCTTGAAACTTCCATCGTGAAAGTGTTCAAATCATAGGAAGGAAGAAATACAGAAGTAGGAATGAAGTTCCAGAGTTTACCAGAGGAAGGGATGAATGATTGAGAATACTGGTTAACTCTTGCATTAGAGAGTTGGACAGAATATGGGTGAGAGAAAGAGTCTTGTGCAGCGAGGCTGTGGGAGGAGGGGAGGCATACAGTTACCAAGTTCAGAAGAGTAGTTAGTATAAAAATGCTAGTAGAAGATAGCAAGAGATGCAACATTGCGGCAATGAGAGAGAGGATAAAGATAGTTAAAGGAGAGGAGTTGATAAAACGAAAAGCTTTCGACTCCACCCTGTCTAAAAGAGCGGTATGAGTGAATTCCGCACCTGTCACCCATAAATGTGAGGCATACTCAATACATAGACGGTTAAAACCACTTCAGAGTCATCTATGGGGGAGGGGGGGGAGACTGGCGGAGACGACTCAGAACACCTAACTTCATAGAAGCTGTTTTAGCTAGAGATGAGCTGTGAAGTTTCGAGTTTAGTTTATATGTAAAGGAGAGATCGAGGATGTTCAGTGTAGATGGAGACAGTTGAGTGCCAATGAAGAAGAAGGGATAATTGTCTGGATGGTTGTGTTGGGTTGATGGAATTGAGGTTTTGAGGCATTGAACAATACTACGTTTACTCTGACCCAAACCGGAATCCTAGAGAGAGATCAAAGGTTCTGTGACTTCCCTGCGTGAACTGTTTAATTCCTGAAGGGTTGGACGTCAATGACATGTCGAAGAAAAGTGCAAGGCGGTATCATCAGCGTAGGAGTAGATAGGACAATAAGCTTACTTTAGAAGATCATTAATGGATAACAGGAAGAAAGTAGGTGACAGGATAGATTCTTGTGGAACACCACTGTTAATAGTATTAGAAGAACAGTGAGCTTTTACTACAGCGTCACTATAACGGACAGAAAGGAAACTTCAGATTAAGTTACAGAGAGAACGATGTAAGCTGTAGGAGGGTATTATGGAAACCTAAGCTTTGTGACGGATTCTATCAAAACTTTTGATATGCCTAAGGCAACAGAGAACATTTAACAAAGATTCCTAAAAGAGGATAACCAAAACTCATTAAACAAAGCTAGAACCAGTAGAGCGGCTACTACAGAACACATACTGCTGATCTTGCATAAAATTGTAAAGTGATAGATTTTTAAGAACCTTCCTCTTGATAGACTCAAAAATTTTAGAGAAGCAGGAAAGCAAATATGAAGGTAGGTTGGGGATTAGAGCGGTCACCTTTTTTTAGGAACAGGTAGGAACTAACAGCAACACCTATGTTCCCTCCTACTTTCTTTATCCTCATTCTAAATTCAAAGCTGGATGTTGCATCTATGTGTGCAACGATTTAACGTGCTCTCGTGCCCACGCTCTTGAATCTTTCGAATTTTCCATCATCTGCCTACGACAACAGGGTCACTCTCGAACTAAATTTATCTGTGCTGTATACCTCTCACCTAACTGCTCTGACTATAAGATATTCTTTGACTATTTAACTTCTAAAGTGGAGCACATTCTAACTTTCTTCCCTTTTGCGGAGATCTCCATCCTTGGAGACTTCAGTGTACACCACCAGCTTAGGCTTTCCTCTCCCTTCACTGACCATCCTGGTGAACTAAGTCCGCCTAACTTCATAGAAGTTGTTTTAGCTAGAGATGAGATGTGGAATTTACACTTTAGATTATACGTGAAGGACAAACCGAGGATATTCAGTATAAAAGAGGGGGACAGTTGAGTGTCACTGAAGAATAGGGGATAGTTGTCTGGAAGGTTGTGTCGAGTTGTTAGATGGAGGAATTTAGTTCTTGGAACATTGAACAATAAGTTTGCTCTGCCCCAGTCACAAATCTTAGAGAGATCAGAAATCAGGCGTTCTGTGGCTTTCCTGCGTGAGCTGTTCACTTCCTGTTACCCTATCGTCTTTGTTGGATTCCCCCGATAACAATCTCATATTTGTATCTTGTCCTATCGCTCCAATCCCATCCCAAGATTCCCCTAAGCGGGGTTGCCTCTGGCGTTTTGCCTCTGGTAGTTGGGGGGACCTCACGAGGTATTTTGCTGATTTTCCGTAGAATGACTACTGCTTCCGTGTCAGAGATTCGTCTCTGTGTGCCGAGCGCATAACAGAGGTGATAGTGTCTGGCATGGAGGCGTACATTTCTCACTCTTTTTCTCGACCTAACCCTTCCAAGCCTTCATTTAACACAGCCTGTTCTTGTGCTATATATGATAGAGAGATGGCCCACGAAAGGTACTTCAGCTTTTCATTACCAGAATCTCATGTGCTTTATATTTCTGCACAGAACCATGCCAAGCCTGTTCTTCAGTTAGCCAAAAACTCCTTTATTAGTGGAAAGTGTCAAAATCTTTCAAGATCTAACTCCCCCCGTGACTTTTGACGCCTAGCCAAAAATATCTCTCATAACTTCACTTCTTCTTTCCCTTCTTTATTTCATCCAGATGGCACCACCGCTATCACATCTATCTCTAAGGCTGAACTCTTCCCTCAAACCTTTGCTAAAAACTCTTCGATGATTCAGGACTTGTTCTTCCCTCTCCTCCACTCTCTGACTATTTCATGCTACCTTGGCCGGTGTCTCTCCTACATTAAGAAAAAATGACTGGATGTGGGCAAACTTTCAGCAAGAAGGAATGGCAGATGTTGATAGAGTTGGAAAAATTTGACTAATCGAGACACTGTTTCGGAGAACAATAGGAGGCACCCCATCAGGTCCATACGCCTTCCGAGAGGGCATTGAGATCATCACAACAAAGTAGTCGGAAGATGGGAGAGAAAGAGGAACAAGTCCTGAATCATCTAAGAGTTGTTAGCAAAATAACTCTAACTTAACTAGTACAAGTAGTAGTACTATAACTTTTATCATTACTTTTACTACTACTACTGACGTTAATATTACTATCATAGTATGAATATGAATTTAACAATAGATATCAATAATGACAAAAATTCAAATACCAAATCAAATAATGAAGTGACCTGATGAAGTGTGTGCGAAATTATGAGTCTTTTAGATATACTTACTGGATACAGGAACAAGGAGACACGTGTACACTAATATAATCTTGACAAACGACCTCATCCCCATCCACGCCCTCGATCTGGTCACCAAGTGTCACTTCCTGATATTGGGTCAGTCTTGTCCCTTAAGGATTACTTCTGTACATTCAAGACTGTAGGTCTGAAATATTCCTCAATAGTTATATATATATATATATATATATATATATATATATATATATATATATATATATATATATATATATATATATATATATATATATATATATATATATATATATATATATATATATATATATATACATATATATATGGGGAAATCGGCGTGTATCCTATAGAAGTAAGCATTAAGTGTAGAAATATAACCTTTGGGTAAGATTAACTAATGGAAAGACTAGTAAACCTAGTTATATAATGTACTGTTGTTTATGGCAGTTGGATCAAAGAGATGTTTATTCTCCATCATGGTTGTCATATATTAGGAACATTTATAATACTTGTGGCATGACAGAGGTGTGGCTATTACAAACTATTGTAAATCCAATATGGTTTAAGAAACCAAAGAAATTAAGTCTTAGGGATTAATGGATTATATCTTGGAATGCTAATTTAGTGATGAAGTCAATTTGTACAAGAAATATAAGGACATTACTTGTTTAGAAGAATATCTTGTTAAACATCATCATATTTAATTGACAAAGCTCCGTCCTTCTAATAGCAAGTTGTCTATTACTGTAGGAAGGTAAAATAATATTAGAAAGGAAGAATATATTTATAGTAAATGTAATGCTGGAGTATATGATGATGAGTACCATGTGTGTGAAAATAAGGAAATTGTTCGTCTCAGAAATAAATATGCTTCAAGGTATTATAGAGGCAGGCCAAGTCAATTTAAGTTTATTCTATAGGTGTAGGCAAACAATGTGACTCTACTGAATTCTTTGGCTTGTTTTGTTAAAGCTGTATTAAGTTTGTTTCGGTAGAATGGATATCCCACTAATGCATATGATATTGATGAAAATTCTAGAAATGTTTAGGTAACAATGATTATTTTGTATGTGGAGCGGTGCTCCATACTTTTATGTAACATGTAAGCATAAATAAATTCAATTCAATTCAATTCAGTTTAATTCAGTTCAACAGGAAGAGAGTTGCAGAGTTTACGAGTAAAGCAGGTGAGGGAGAGAAAATACTGGTTAATTCTTGCATTGATGATATGAACTGAATAGAGATGAAAAAAAAATAGAAAGTCTTAGGCAGAGAAGCCGTAGGAGGGGGAGGTATGCAACTAGCAAGTTCAGAAGAGTAGTAACCATAGAAATAAAGATAGACAATAGTAAGAGGCATATCATTGCAGCAGTGAGAGAATCGAAGCACTATGAAACAAATTCTGGCATTACCTCATACAGTAGCTCCTGCAGTAAACATTGGGAGGAAAAAGCTAATTTAATGAATGAATGAAAAAAAAAAAAATGGCCCAGTAAACAATCCGGTCTGGTTCCAACTCAGGTGTCATTCTTTTTTTTTTTTTTTTTATGGAAGACGTAATATAATTCAGTTTACCAGGATGAAGTAGCACGCGAACAATGCCCCGCCGGTCAGTGATAAGTTTATGCACCACCTTCCGAGGACAGAGTACATAACTTATATTGTATCATAAATTATACGGTAACTATTAGCGATACGAATACTTTCGTTCTAATACGATACCATGTATTCCTTAGTCGCGCTGCAGTGTTATCGAGTACCGAGTACTTTGCTTACAGCAAATGTTATCTTAACAGTAAAAAATAATAAATAAATAAAAAATAAATAATGATAAGATAAGGTAATAATGATAATACCTAATTATAATGATAATAATAATAATGATAATAATAATATTAATAATAATAATAATAATAATAATAATAATAATAATAATAATAATAATAATGATAATAATAATAATAATAATAATAATGATAATAATAATATCAGTAGTAGTAGTAGTAGTAGTAGTATAAATAATAACAACAACAATAACAATGATAATAATAATAATAATAATAATAATAATAATAATAATAATAATAATAATAATAATAATAATTATTATTATTATTATTATTATTATTATTATTATTATTATTATTGTTATTATTATTATCATTATACAAATTTTGATAATAAACAACAATAATAATTTCAGCAGCAGCAGCACCAACAGCACAACAGCAAACACAATAGAAACAACAACAACAACAACAACAACAACAACAACAACAACAACTACAACAACAAAAATAGCAACAACAACAACAGCAACAACAACAACAACAACAACAATATCAACAATAATAGCAATAATAACAGCGCTTATTTCGTTAGTCAGGAGGGAAAAAGGGATTGTGACGTGAAAACGAAGGACAAATTAGTTAAATCTATAAAAATAACTAGCTCAGGGAAGGTGAGAAATAGCTTAAGTGTTTACTACACAAATTGTAGAAGTATTTTGAATAAAATAGACTTGCTTAGAGGAATAGCGTGTGTAGAGAACTTTGATATCATTGTTTTAACTGAAACTTGGTTAGATATGTCAGGAAAAGTATTTAATCCAGACGTTTAGATAGATAGTTATACACTGTTCTATAAAGATAGGAAAAACAGGAGAGGAGGAGGCGTCGCGTTATACGTTAGGGACATATTACAATGTTGTATTGACAGTAGAATCATAATAGATAACAAAACAGAGTCGATATGGGTAGATATTAAGGATCACAGTCAGTAGTACTTGGAGTAGTGTACAGGCCACCGACCAGTACAAAGAAAATTAACACCTCACTGTGGCAGGAAATAAATAGAGCAGGCAGGTACAGTCAGGCATGTGTAGTAGGAGATTTTAATTTTAAGAATATCGACTGGAGTCTGATGATGGGTAACAAGGAAGCAGAGGAATTTCTTAAGGTAATTCAGGATAGAACTCGTAGAACTCACAAGGGGGAGCAATATTCTAGATTTAATTCTTACTAACAGGGAGGAAGCAGTCACGCAGGTAGAGGTTAGAGGACAGCTAGGTAACAGTGACCATAGGGAAATTAACTACAATTTAAAAAGGGAAGAAACTTTTAGAAGCAAAAACACTAGTAAAATACCGGACTTTAGGAGAGTAGATTTTGAGGAATTAAAAAGGTACCTCCAAGGAGTTGACTGGCAACATAAGCAGGGTGAGGTCAGGTCCGGGACGGAGTTGAGAGAGATAAGAGATGAGAGAGGTGAGGTGAGGTGTGATGGTGTAGGACAAGAGGAGGGAAGATGTGTCCGGAAGGGGCGGAGGAGAGAGGGCGGGGGAGATAAGTGTGAGTATGTTGGAAGGTCGGGTCATGCTGAAATGGGAGAGGTGAGGTCGAGGCGAGTAGATGAGGGAGTGGAGAGGATGGTATGGGCCGAAATGAGGAGATTAGGTGAAGTAAATGTAGAGGAGATTTATAAATATTTCGTAAAGTTCTTACAGGTCAGTTAGCAAACATCCCGTATAGAGCAATAAGATCACAGAAAAATGAACCTAAATGGATGACCGCTAGGTTAAAACATTATATAGGGCGTAAGAGAAGTATATATAAGAGATTAAGGGCAGGTGAAGAAGTTTTAATTCCACAATATAATGAATTAGTTGGAACGGTCAGGGGGTTAACGAGGAAAGCTAAGGGCAATTATGAATTAAAGGTAGCCAATCCGGCGAAGACGGACCCCAAGGGATTTTATCAGATATACAGGACGAAGAATAAGGATACTATAGGTCCATTAAAGGCAGCAGATGGGGAGCTGGTTAGTTCTGGGGAGGAGATAAGTAAAATTCTGAATGAGTATTTTTTAACTGTCTTCACCCAGGAAAACATGCAGAATATGCCAAATAGTGAACAGACGTTTAGAACAGATGAAAATGAGAAGCTGACAGATATTTTCATAACTAAGGAGATAGTGGAACAGGAGATACATAGGCTAAAAAAGTTCAAGACACCAGGACCAGATGAAATATATCCCAGAGTACTTAAGGAATGCAAAGAGGTTATTAGTGAGCCGTTAGTTTCTGTCTTTAGGGAATCACTTGAGTCAGGTGAGGTACCAGTAATGTGGAGGCAGGCTAATGTAGTAGCCATCTTTAAGAGAGGAGATAAAACTTTAGCATCTAATTATAGACATGTCAGCCTAACTTCAGTTGTAGGAACATTAGGGAACATTTAGACAAACATAGCTTGATAAATTAGTCACAGCATGGCTTCACGAATGGGAAGTCTTGCCTAACAAACAAAGTGTACGAGGTAGTAGATAATGGTGATAGTTATGATATCTGGACTTTAGTAAAGCATTTCACAAGGTACCCCATCAAAGTCTCCATAAGTTGTAATAAACGGCTCGAAATCCGAATGGAGTCATGTAATTAGTGGGTTGCCACAAGGATCAGTATTTGGGCCATTGTTATTTCTAATATATATATATATATATATATATATATATATATATATATATATATATATATATATATATATATATATATATATATATATATATATATATATATATATATATATATATATATATATATATATATATATATATATATATATATATATATATATATATATATATATATATATCAATGACTTGGATAGTGGAATTAGTAGTGATGTTAATAAATTTGCGGATGACACAAAGATACGTAAATTAATTAGGTCAGAATCGGATGCCATCGCCTTGCAGGCAGATTTAGATAGGATGAATGAATGGACGGATAGATGGTAAATGCAATTTAATATCAACAAATGCAAAGTACTTAGCGTAGATAGAGGAAACCCACACAGTAGGTACACATTAAATAACGAAACTGGTAGGTACAGGGTACGAGAAAGATTTAAGAGTTATAGTTTCCTTTGAGCTCCGTCTAGGAAAACAATGCATAGAGGCCAGAAACAGGGCAAATAGGGTACTAGTATTAATTTTTAGGAGTTAAAAGTAGAAGGCCGGAAGTAATATTAAAGTTATATTTGGCACTGGTCAGACCTCATCTACACTACGCTGTGCAGTTCTGGTCCCCACATTACAGAAAAGATATAGGTCTATTAGAATCAGTACAGAGGAGAATGACTAAAAGGATAAAGGATGAGGAGTATTCCATACAAGGTGAGATTGAAGCTATTAAATCCACATTCTTTGGAGAGACGTAGGTTAAGAGGTGACCTGATAGAAGTCTTTAAGTGGTATAAGGGTTACAATAAGGGTGCTGTAAGCAAAATTCTTAGGATCAGCATCCAGGATAGAACAAGAAATAACGGGTTCAAGCTTGAAAAATTTGGGTTTAGGAAGGAGATAGGAAGAAATTGGTTCTCAAATAGAGTGGTAGATGAGTGGAACGGACTCAGTAATCATGATGATAGTGCTAGGACATTAGGGAGCTTTAGGAGAAGATTAGACGCGTTTATAGATTTGGATAATAGATGGAAATAGGTAGGTATATCATATACAGGGACTTCCATATGTAAGCCTAGTCGCTTCTTGCAGCTTCCCTTATTTCTTATGTTCTAAAAACAACAGCAACAACAACAACAACATCAACAATAATAATAACAATAATAATAAAAATAATAATAATGAAAATAATAATAATAGTAATAATAATAATAATAATAATAATAATAATAATAATTATTATTATTATTATTATTATTATTATTATTATTATTTCTATTATCATTATTATTATTATTATTATTATATAACATCGAAAATAATAATAAAAATAATAATAATAATAATAATAATAATAATAATAATAATAATAATAATAATAATAATAATAATAATGATAATAAAATATCATAGTTGTACATTCCTTTTAGTTCTACACTTTTCCATTATAAAATTTTAATTTATCATTTTTTTTTTCTTACTGTATTTAAAACAACCCACATGAGTGTACTCTTTTCTTTTATGTAATGCATTATTGCTGTCGCTATCCTATCGCTATCGCTAAAAATAATTCTGGCGATACTGCTGGAATTGGCCCGGAAAAATTATATATATATATATATATATATATATATATATATATATATATATATATATATATATATATATATATATATATATATATATATATATATATATATATATATATATATATATATATATAATGGTACTGAGGATCGGCCTCATGGGATTGCCGGCTTTATGAGTTTGTTGGAAGGCCATATAAAATAACAGGGAACGAACCACTAGTGAAAAAGTGGTTGAAAATATCCTTCGTGATAACCGATAACCTTCAATTTAAGGTGTTGTCTTATCAGTCTTGCTAGCTTATCTTCAAAGCTAGCAAAATTACTAAGACTACTGACACAACTTCTTAAATTGTAGGTTATCACTAAGGACATTTACAACCACATTTTCATTATTGGTTCGTCCCCTGGTATTTTATATGGCCTTCCAAAATCTCACAAATCCGGTAATCCGATCAGGCCCATCTCCAGTACCATTAATACATTTAATTATAAATTACCCAAATACTTCCTCCCCATACTAGAACCACTAACGTCAAATGAACTTACCTTAAAAAAAATTCTTGTGATTTTCTTAGAAAAAAAAAAAAAAAAAAAAAAAATATATATATATATATATATATATATATATATATATATATATATATATATATATATATATATATATATATATATATATATATATATATATATATATATATATATATATATATATATATATATATTTTTTTTTTTTGTGTGTGTGTGTGTGTGTGTGTCAGGAGGAGAGAGTAGACACCTGCCGAAACGATAATTTTTCCTAGTGAGGTCTAAAGCACTGTTCAGGGGGTGCTATGAACTTATCATTAAACCCAGCTGTGACCTCACTGAACGTTTCCGTTTGTGTCTCACAACACAAGGGGGCAGTTACAGCCTGCCCTCTAAAGACAACTCTCTTCCTTCACACAAAACTACAAGCACCTAATAATACACACACCCTTCACTCAAAAATTTCAAAATCATCATGGCGACTGCTACACCAGCCTCGGAGTCCCCATCTGGGGAGGGGATCATAAATGTCCCCAGATCGGACTGCCTTTCTGTCGACAACCCTAAATGTCTTGACACCCCCCCTCAACTTTTTCTTCATTAATTTCTGCAACATTCGCGGTCTAAGATCTAATTTTCTATCTGTAGAACACCACCTCTCCTCTTCTAAACCTCATTTTCTTTTCCTCACTGAAACTCAGATGTCTGAGGCAACTGACAGTAGCCCCTTTTCTGTTCCCTCCTACTTTCTCTATCCTCATTTTCAATCCAAAGCTAGATGCTGTGTTTATGTGCGCAATGACTTAAACTGCTCTCGTGCCCACGCTCTTGAATCTTCCGAGTTTTCCACCATCTGGCTACGACTACAGAGTCACTCTCATACTAAATATATCTGTGCTGTATACCTCTCTCCTAACTCCTCTGACAATAAGAAATTCTTTGACTACTTAACTTCCAAAGTGGAGCACATTCTGACCCTCTTCCCTTTTGCAGAAATCTCCATTCTTGGAGACTTCAATGTTCACCACCAGCTTTGGCTTTCCTCTCCCTTCACTGACCATCCTGGTGAACTAGCCTACAACTTTGCTATCCTCCATGACCTAGAGCAATTGGTGCAACATAATACTCGTATTCCTGACCGTCTTGGAGATACGCCCAACATTCTTGACCTTTTCCTGACCTCTAATCCTTCTGCTTATGCTGTCACCCTTTCTTCTTCCTTGGGCTCCTCTGATCACAGTCTCATATATTTATCTTGTCCTATCGCTCCAATCCCTCCTCAGGATCCCCCTAAGCAAAGGTGTCTCTGGCGTTTTGCCTCTGCTAGTTGGGGTTGACCTGAGGAGGTATTTTGCTGATTTTCCTTGGAATGACTACTGCTTCCGTGTCAGAGACCTGTCTTTGTGTGCTGAGCGCATAACAGAGGTGATAGTGTCTGGCATGGAGGCGTACATTCCTCACTCTTTTTCTCGTCCTAAACCTTGTAAACCTTGGTTTAATACAGCTTGTTCTCGTGCTATACATGATAGAGAGGTGGCCCACAAAGGGTACTTAAGCCTTCCATCACCAGAATCTCATGCACTTTATATTTATGCCCGGAACCATGCCAAGTCTGTTCTCCAACTAGCCAAAAACTCCTTAATTAACAGAAAATGTCAAAACCTTTCAAGATCTAACTCCCCTCGTGAATTCTGGCATCTAGCCAAAAATATCTCCAATAACTTTGCTTCTTCTTCTTTCCCTCCTCTACTTCAACCAGATGGCACCACTGCTATCACATCTATTTCTAAAGCTGAACTCTTTGCTCAAACCTTTGCTAAAAACTCTACCTTGGACGATTCTGGGCTTGTTCCTCCCTCTCCTCCACTCTCTGACTACTTCATGCCACGTATTAAAATTCTTCACAATGATGTTTTCCATGCCCTCGCTGGCCTAAACCCTCGGAAGGTTTATGGACCTGATGGGGTCCCTCCTATTGTTCTCCGAAACTGTGCCTCCGTGGTTGCACCTTGCCTAGTCAAACTCTTTCAGCTCTGTCTGTCAACATCTACCTTTCCTTCTTGCTGGAAGTTTGCCTACATTCAACCTGTTCCTAAAAAGGGTGACCGCTCTAATCCCTCAAACTACCGTCCTATTGCTTTAATTTCCTGCTTATCTAAAGTTTTTGAATTTATCCTCAACAGGAAGATTCTTAAACATCTATCACTTCACAACCTTCTATCTGATCGCCAGTATGGGTTCCGTCAAGGCCGCTCTACTGGTGATCTTCTGGCTTTCCTTACTGAGTCTTGGTCATCCTCTTTTAGAGACTTTGGTGAAACTTTTGCTGTTGCCTTAGACATATCAAAAGCCTTTGATAGAGTCTGGCACAAAGCTTTGATTTCCAAACTACCCTCCTACCGTGTCTATCCTTCTCTCTGTAACTTCATCTCAAGTTTCCTTTCTGACCGTTCTATTGCTGCTGTGGTAGATGGTCACTGTTCTTCTCCTAAATCTATTATTAGTGGTGTTCCTCAGGGTTCTGTCCTGTCACCCACTCTCTTCTTAATATTCATTAATGATCTTCTAAACCAAACTTCTTGTCCTATCCATTCCTACGCTGATGATACCACCCTGCACTTTTCCACGTCTAGACGTCCAACCCTTCAGGAGGTAAACATATCACGCAGGGAAGCCATAGAACGCCTGACTTCTGATCTTTCTAAAATTTCTGATTGGGGCAGAGCAAACTTGGTATTGCTCAATGCCTCAAAAACTCAATTCCTCCATCTATCAACTCGACACAACCTTCCAGACAACTATCCCCTCTTCTTCAATGACACTCAACTGTCCCCTTCTTCTACACTGAACATTCTTGGTCTGTCCTTTACTTATAATTTGAACTGGAAACTTCACATCTCATCTCTAGCTAAAACAGCTTCTATGAAGTTAGGTGTTCTGAGACGTCTCCGCCAGTTTTTCTCACCCCCCCCAGCTGCTAACTCTGTACAAGGGCCTTATCCGTCCATGTATGAAGTATGCTTCACATGTCTGGGGGGGTTCCACTCATACTGCTCTTCTAGACAGGGTGGAATCAAAAGCTTTTCGTCTCATCAACTCCTCTTCCCTAACTAACTGTCTTCAGCCCCTCTCTCACCACCGCAATGTTGCATATCTAGCTGTCTTCTACCGCTATTTTCATGCCAACTGCTCTTCTGATCTTGCTAACTGCATGCCTCCCCTCCTTCCGCGGCCTCGCTGCACAAGACTCTTCTTTCTCTCACCCCTATTCTGTCCACCTCTCTAACGCAAGAGTTAACCAGTATTCTCAATCATTCATTTCTTTCTCTGGTAAACTCTGGAACTCCCTGCCTGCTTCTGTATTTCCACTTTCCTATGACTTGAATTCCTTCAAGAGGGAGGTTTCAAGACACTTATCCACCAATTTTTGACCACTGCTTTGACCCTTTTATGGGACTGGCATTTCAGTGGGCATTTTTTTTTTATTAGATTTTTGCTGCCCTTGGCCAGTATCCTTCCTACATAAAAAAAAATAAAAAGTCTAGCCAAAAATATCTCCAATACTTCTTCTTTCCCTCCTCTATTTCAACCAGATGGCACCACTGCTATCACATCTACTTCTATAGCTGAACTCTTCGTTCAAACCTTTGCTAAAAACTCTACCTTGGACGATTCTGGGCTTGTTCCTCCCTCTCCTACACCCTCTGACTACTTCATGCCACCTATTAAAATTCTTTGTAATGATGTTTTCCATGCCCTCGCTGGCCTAAACCCTCGGAAGGCTTATGGACCTGATGGGGTCCCTCCTATTGTTCTCCGAAACTGTGCCTCTGTAGTTGCACCTTGCTTAGTCAAACTCTTTCAGCTCTGTCTGTCAACATCTACCTTTCCTTCTTGTTGGAAGTTTGCCTACATTCAACCTGGTCGTAAAAAGGGTGACCGTTCTAATCCCTCAAATTACCGTCCTATTGCTATAATTTTCTGCTTATCTAAAGTTTTTGAATCTATCCTCAACAGGAAGATTCTTAAACATCTACCACTTCACAACCTTCTATCTGATCGCCAGTATGGGTTCCGTCAAGGCCGCTATACTGGTGATCTTCTGATTTTTCTTACTGAGTCTTGGTCATCCTCTTTTAGAGATTTCGATGAAACTTTTGCTGTTGCCTTAGACATATCAAAAGCTTTTGATAGAGTCTGGCACAAAGCTTTGATTTCCAAACTACCCTCCTACGGTTTCTATCCTTCTCTCTGTAACTTCATCTCAAGTTTCCTTTCTGACCGTTCTATTGCTGCTGTGGTAGACGGTCACTGTTCTTCTCTTAAATCTATTAACAGTGGTGTTCCTCAGGGTTTTGTCCTGTCACCCACTCTCTTCTTATTATTCATTAATGTTCTTCTAAACCAAACTTCTTGTCCTATCCACTCCTATGCTGATGATACCACCCTGCACTTTTCCACGTCTTTTCATAGACGTCCAACCCTTCAGGAGCTAAACATATCACGCGGGGAAGCCACAGAACGCTTGACTTCTGATCTTTCTGAAATTTCTGATTAGGGCAGAGCAAACTTGGTATTGTTCAATGCCTCAAAAACTCAATTCCTCCATCTATCAACTCGACACAACCTTCCAGACAACTATCCCCTCTTCTTCAATGACACTCAACTGTCCCCCTCTTCTAAACTGAACATCCTTGGTCTGTCCTTTACTTATAATCTGAACTGGAAACTTCACATCTCATCTCTAGCTAAAACAGCTTCTATGAAGTTAGGCGTTCTGAGTCGTCTCCGCCAGTGTTTCTCAACCCCCCCCCCCAACTGCTAATTCTGTACAAGGGCCTTATCCGTCCATGTATGGAGTATGCTTCACATGTCTTGGGTGGTTCCACTCATACTGCTCTTCTAGAGAGGTTGGAATCGAAAGCTTTTCGTCTCATCAACTCCTCTCCTCTAACTGACTGTCTTCAGCCTCTCTCTCACCGCCGCAATGTTGCATATCTAGCTGTCTTCTACTGCTATTTTCATGCTAACTGCTCTTCTGATCTTGTTAACTGCATGCCTCCCCTCCTTCCGCGGCCTCGCTGCACAAGACTTTCTTCTTTCTCTCATCCCTATTCTGTATATATAATGCAAGAGTTAACCAGTATTCTCAATCATTCATCCCTTTCTCTGGTAAACTCTGGAACTCTCTGCCTGCTTCTGTATTTCCACCTTACTATGACTTGAATTCCTTCAAGAGGGAGCTTTCAAGACACTTATTCATCAAATTTTGACCACTGCTTTGACCCTTTTATGGGACTGGCATTTCAGTGGGCATATTTTTTTTATTGGGTTTTTGTCCTTCCTACATAAAATATATATATATATATATATATATATATATATATATATATATATATATATATATATATATATATATATATATATATATATATATATATATATATATATATATATATATATATATATATATATATATATATATATATATATATATATATATATTTATTTATTTATTTACCAAATCATAAATAAAAAAAATGAAGGCAAATTCATTTGGCGTTATTGGTTCTGCTAAATTTTATCACAGAGTGGAACCTGAGATTATATCACGAAATTGAAGGAGAAGCAGATGGAGAAGATGGGTAGATGGAAGCGATAGGAGAAGGAAGAGATGGGGAAAACTGATGGCGTCCGCCATTTTTCATGCTGTCGTTGTGTATGACCCACGAGGTTCGCAACTCTTGAGTTTTTCTTTGTAACAAAAAAGGGTTTAGTATAATTTAGAATCCATTTAGATTGCCACTCAGGAACAGAATTATCACGTCTCCTGGAAGATGATTGACCCTGGTATGCGTTGTGTGCTGCTTGTGAATAATTTGTGTAACATGTTGTAACTTGTTAGCCAGTTCAGTACCTTTTTCAATTTCCATTTAAGGTAAATTCGACTGACTGTACTCACTATCAGCATCTCTGCCTCCTTTGTCTATAATAATAGCCGGCAATAAAGCTGTACAAATACGAGTTGTTTCTCCTAGTCACGATGCAGAATCTAAACCTATATAGGAAAAACTTAAGCTGGGGTATAAATCACCTTAAGGGTGTAAAACTAAATTTTGGCATAATCATCAATTTAATAAACTGAGGAACGAAGCTTATGACAAACATCTGTCTCATCCAGAAACAATGTAGGGAGAGATGTAGGGAGTAGATGGATGTATAACCAGTAATGCAAGAAGCAATGTATAATGTATAGGGGGCGCGAAGTTGCGTGGGTAAGGAGAAGCACGATATCTGAACTTCCACAAGGAAGCAATTCCCGCTTATTCCTTCTAATCTCTATACATCGTCTTTGGTTCGAGATCAACGTGCTCGAACCTAAACCCGAACCAACAGCTGCACATCACTCATCCTTTTTTTATGTGAAAGATACACCATAATACCCCAGTATGCAACATACAAGAAATGCATTTTGATAACATTAGTCTATCAGGCTGCCATCACTTATACGATAACCCACAACGACTTTTTTTTTTTTTTTTTTTTAGTAGGGTCACTTGCGGGTGCTCTTGCTTTTGGGGTTCGGGAGCATGGGGCGACAAATCTGTAGTAGGCGGAAGCTTTGGTGTGCTTGAGTGCGATATTACTGGCTGCCTGTCCAAGATTGCTGGCCCTTCTGACGCACCTGTAGGCACCTCAATGTTGACGTTCTGGTTGGTTTCGCCCATTGTCTTGACGAGGTGCGCAACGTTCCTTTTTGACAGGCAGTAAGATGAATGTCCCACCTGCTTTTGTATCTGTAACGAGGTCATTTTAAGGACGTGATCTTGGCGTAGAACGTGAACGTAGTCCCCTGTTCTGAAAGTCGTTATGCCGGTTGTTGTTCCTGCTACCGATGATGCATTCGCTGGGTTAGCTTTCGTTCGTTTGAGCTTGGAGGTGAAACGACTCGCAACTCCAGGTGCATCGCATGGCCATGCAGCATCTCGGCCAGTGAAATTCCCGTAGTGCAGTGTGGTGTGGCGCGGTAGTGACGAAGCGGTGCTGCACTCGTTCATGTAACTGACTCCAGGTGTCAACCCCGAGATTCATGTCTTAAAGGTACTGTTGAACCGTTCAACAGCACCATTTCCCCTCGGCCAGTAAGAGCCAGAATGTGTGTGCTTGATAACCCGACGTCGAAGATAATCCTCAAATTCCGCGCTGGTGAAGTGAGGACCATCGTCTGAGAACAGTTCATCTGGGTATCCTTCTCTCGCCCACAAAAAGTTGAGGAAGGAAGTAATGTCAGCCATGGAAATACTGCCCGTTATGCCTCCACTTAGACCAGTAATCAACAACTGTTATAGTATACCGTGATACGGCAGGGGCTCGTTCGATTGGTCCGACCACGTCAGTTCTCAGTTTCGCCGAACACTAACGTGACAGATGCAGGGGTTAGAGAGGTGCCATCGCCGTGTACTACGACAGGACCTTGTCGCTCGCCTGGCACTCATTACAACTCTACACGAGGTCCTCCGCGTCCCGATTCATAACGGGCTACTAAACCAGGATGCGTAAGAACTGTTAGATTCTTACCACTCCATCGTGGGTGCTGTGGCCACATTGAAGGTACCTTCCATTGAGGGAAACTCCGTCAACAGCGCTCAGCTCATGACGTAGGTAGAGAAATAAGGCAGACTTACTGAGGAATACTGCCCGGCAGACTGGGAATCCGTGCCGTAGTCATTGCTTCAGAACTAATGTCGCTTCGTCGGTTGCCGCTACCTTGTGAATTTCTTGCTCTTGGGGCTGTATTCTTCATAAAGTTATGCCATGTATTATAGCTGTGTCGAATGCGTATCATAACTTAGAACGTCTATCATAACCATCTGGCATATGTATACCTTAGTTGATTTAAATTACTAAAAGAAGTTAATTCTGCCGTTTATTACTAGTCTATAGCTTCTACAAATATTTCCCTCGTTCTTAATGTATTTTGGAGAATAGACACAATGAGTAAAATTTTTGAAATATGGAAAATGTTATCCCGCAGGAGCGCCTTGTTATGAATGGTGCGAGAGAGAGAGAGAGAGAGAGAGAGAGAGAGAGAGAGAGAGAGAGAGAGAGAGAGAGAGAGAGAGAGAGAGAGAGAGAGAGAAAGCGAGAAAAAGGGAGAGAGAAAGCGAGAGAAAAATAGAAGATGCTTGAGGCGCGATTAATGCCTGCCCGCCCTCCCCAGTTTACTTTGCGCTGCATATTCATTTTTTTTTTATTTCGTGCCGTTATCTCTTGTGATTGTTATGTGATTTCTTTGAAAACATCCTCCGTTTAATACTTTAAACATTTCAATTAGATCCTTCCTTATCCATAGTTCCTAAGAGAAAGCTAGTCTAACCGCTTTAGTCTTTTTTCATTGCATAAGCTTCGCGGTGCAGGTATTTGTTTTGTTGCTCATTGTTGAACTCTTTCTTGTGTGCTTTGATTATATAAGTAATTTGGTGACCAGAGCTGTACTACCTATCCCAGGTGTGGCCTTACAAAAGCTGTATATAGTCTCTTGATTACTTCAAGCGATTTATAATTAATATTTCTTGCAATGAAACTTAGCATTTTTTTTTTTCTTTTATTCGTTGTACGTTGCTCATTCGTTTTTAGATTTATGTTAATGATTACTCACAGTATTTTATCTATTTTATTTTATTTTATTCTTTAACGTTATCAAGCTCTTGACCGAGCATTTAGTACTTATTATCTTCAGTGAGCATAACTTTGAAATCTTCTACGTTGAAGGACATCTGCTATTTATCACTTGATAGAATCAAGTCTGTCAGGGTCGCCGTGAGTTTTATTATAGCCTTCATCGTATGATGCCTTACTGCCTAACTTTGCGTCATCTGCGAAATTAGCTTCTTTTGACAGAAGGTCGCTTTCTAAATCATTTAAATATACTCTGAAGAATGTTGGCCCCAATATTGATTCTTGAGGCACACCACTAGTTAAGCCAGCTCGATGGTTCTCCATTTAAAACAATGCGTTGCTCACGGTCTGAGACCCAATCCTTTACCCACGCACATAATCGAGTAGTGACCCTGCAACATGGTATGTAATGTATCACGAAAGAAAAAAAATAGAGAAAATAAAGAAGAAAAGACAGAATAGGTAAAAAAAAAAGAAGAAATAGAGAAAATGGATGAAATAAGGAAAAAAAAAATATTAAGCCAGTCACCGGAAGGGAAATTCACACTGGATATCAAGAACGAGGGAACCTTAGAGAAGAAATTAAAACAATTAAGAAATATACAAATTTATGTTTTTGGGATTCGCCTATTCGAAGAACTTCGTTTCGACAACACCCAGTATAGAAATGTTTAAGTCATTCACAATAATATTACTGGGTCCACTATATATATATATATATATATATATATATATATATATATATATATATATATATATATATATATATATATATATATATATATATATATATATATATATATATATATATATATGTACATATACATATATATGTATATATACATATACATATATGTGTGTGTGTGTGTGTGTGTGTGTGTGTGTGTGTGTGTGGTATGTCGCACGCCCGTTTGGATTTATCTCTACAAATGTGCTTATTAATGTTATTAAAAGATAGCTAAAGAAAATGAGTGAAAAAATACGAATATGACTGATATTTTATGTATATTTGTATATACAAATAAAATGTCATAAAGTTGCTGAAACTTGTTGGTATAGCAATGAGTACAGTATTGAGGTCGCAGAAATTAATTTGTATAAGGAACATAAATAAAATAAGTATATTAGAACCACTCCATCATCATTAAGGTGATCGGTAAATAAGAATTCCACACACTAGGTAGTGTACCACACTATGTTGTGCAACAGCCACAAACTCAGTCCCTCTTACAGCTGTCGCTGGCTCAGGTCAGCTTGCCCTGGGCTACTCCCTGTAGTCTAGTGGAGGACATATAACAAAACACACATGTCTTGGTAACTCGTCGTGGCCTCACACGGCAAATACATCTGAGGTTTCTACCCTGTCTCACCCACAGGGAAAAAAGTACAACACAAAACTTGTCACACTTACTGAGAAAAGACTCGCAAGTACACACAACTAGGTGAGGCACAAGTAACACACGACTAGGTGAGGCTTTAATATCCTATGAGCAAACCGCCCACTATTCAAAAAGATATTATGGTACTCTGCTTCAAGTTCAACCAATCTTTAATTTCTCAGAAGACAGACTCTGTCCCTCTAACAGTGAAGTCTGAAAAAAATGGAAGACAGTCAAACACGAAGCATATACAAAAGACATCCTCTTGGCCACAGAGACGAACAGAAACACATTTCAAAAACGAGGAAGATGATAATGCTAGATTAGATCAGAGTCCTTAAAAGGAGGGGTCCAGGAGGAGCTAACACTTGACTATGACAAAATGAACAATGCACGAATGCTAAACAAAAGAGAGGACGCCGGCCAACACGAAGGTTGACTTCAACTCGAGTAACGCTCACGAGTGGTGCCCCAAAGGCAACTACACCCGCCTTAGAGGCCGAGAGCAGCCAAGCCAATAATCAGAATTGTGTAGTGTATAATTAATACCATCACCCCCTCCGATACTAATCGAAATATATCCTCAAATACACCCTCTCACGGATTGTTCTGTTCGTACGTCTTAATCTTACAACACCACTAACTCTTGGGGATGCCGCGAGAGACAAAAGGCATTTTTTTTTTTCTTTTCGTCCACTTGCAGAATCGCTCTTGGCTTCGAAGCTCGGTTTTGGTCCCTTCTAGGTATCGAAAAAAAAAAAAAAACACTAGGAAAGAGCAGAAGTGAAAATTTAAAATTTTATATATATATATATATATATATATATATATATATATATATATATATATATATATATATATATATATATATATATATATATATATATATATATATATATATATATATATATATATATATATATATATATATATATATATATATATATATATATATATATATATATATATATATATATATATATATATATACATATTCAACGTCAAATTATGGATTAGCGTGTAAAAACTAACCGATAAACACCGAAAGTATTTCTTCCCCGAAAATAGAAGAAGCTAGCGGTAATCAAAGATGTACCCAGTAGCTGACTTCCCTGTCTTCTTCACCTTGGCTACATGTGTAAGCCCCTCCTTGACACTCCCTTATGAATGCTGACTTAACCTAACATTAGCTAACCTAACGTAACGTTATGTAACTTAACCTAACCAGGGAGGCTTTGCCCCCCCTGGACCCTTTCTCTGACACCTCATATGTACATATTAGTTGTATCTAAAGGAATATGCAAAAGAATGGAAGAGAATAGACCACAAATAAACCCACGAAAGAACTAGAAAATTATCCAATTTCCATTTACTCGAAGCTGTTAACAAATTCTTGGGCCTGTTGATGGGGTTAGGTCAGATATACTATACCAGGCTATACCTTTAAATCATTATACTACAAAAATTTGCTTAGGAAATATTTCATATTTATAACATAATTACTCTTTAACTTCTTATCTGTTGTGCCTTATCTGCTCTGCTGACTTAGCTTCCTACATTCTCTCATTTACGTTTTGCTAGGCTACCTAACGTTACCTTTCTCTTCTCGAGATTATGTTATTTATTTTCTTATAGAAACTTTATTTTGCTTAAGCAATACTCCATATTTATAAATAGCATAATTCATGTTTAACTCCTTATCTGCTCTTATTTTGCCATGATTATAACGTTATATTTATCTTCTCGACATCATATATCATCTGCTGTCTTTAAGAAACTATAAATTACTCTTATTTTCATCAATAACATAAGTACTTACGCTTTGGGGACCGCCATATTGCTTCTTTTTACGCGTCAAGATCGCTCAAAGACACCTCAGGAACGTGCTACGGATTCGTCGAAGATCGGTGTTGGTTTCTACTCGGTGTCGTCGAAGCAAGATAGCCGAAATCTTGACGACAAAAAGCATACCATCTTGGTTTCACCGAAGATCGCGCTTGGAAGACAAGTGCTATCTTGGACGCAAATAAAACGCGCCTAAATCATTCCGCTCCCAGGCTGAATCACGTGGGCAAAGGAAGGGGAGGAGTAGAAAGAAGAAAGAGGGCTTGGGGGTGAGGGGGAAGGCGTTAGCCGGGCGTATGAAGGACGAAACCTCGCACTGCTCCACATCCTCGCACGCTCTCTCTTTCGAACACATTGTCTTTAACAAATTGTTATATTTTTATTTTTTTTTATGTAAGGACACTGGCCAAGGGCAAGAAAAATCAATAAAAAAAATGCCCACTGAAATGCCAGTCCCGTAAAAGGGTCAAGGCAGTGGTCAAAAATTGGTGGATAAGTGTCTTGAAACCTCCCTCTTGAAGGAATTCAAGACATAGGAAGTTGGAAATACAGAAGCAGGCAGGGAGTTCCAGAGTTTACCAGAGAAAGAGATGAATGACTGAGAATACTGGTTAACTCTTGCGTTATAGAGGTGGACAGAATAGGGGTGAGAAAAAGAAGAAAGTCTTGTGCAGCGAGGCCGCGGAAGGAGGGGAGGCATGCAGTTAGCAAGATCAGAAGAGCAGTTAGCATGAAAATAGCGGTAGAAGACAGCTAGATATGCAACATTGCGGCGGTGAGAGAGAGGCTGAAGACAGTCAGTTAGGGGAGAGGAGTTGATGAGACGAAAAGCTTTTGATTCCACCCTGTCTAGACGAGCAGTATGAGTGGAACCCCCCCAGACATGTGAAGCATACTCCATACATGGACGGATAAGGCCCTTGTACAGAGTTAGCAGCTGGGGGGGGTGAAAAAAACAGGCGGAGACGTCTCAGAACACCTAACTTCATAGAAGCTGTTTTAGCTAGAGATGAGATGTGAAGTTTCCAGTTCAGATTATAAGTAAAGGACAGACCGAGGATGTTCAGTGTAGAAGAGGGGGACAGTTGAGTGTCATTGAAGAAGAGGGGATAGTTGTCTGGAAGGTTGTGTCGAGTTGATAGATGGAGGAATTGAGTTTTTGAGGCATTGAACGATACCAAGTTTGCTCTGCCCCAAACAGAAATTTTAGAAAGATCAGAAGTCAGGCGTTCTGTGGCTTCTCTGCGTGCTATGTTTACCTCCTGAAGGGTTGGACGTCTAGACGTGGAAAAGTGCAGGGTGGTATCATCAGCGTAGGAGTGGATAGGACAAGAAGTTTGGTTTAGAAGATCATTAATGAATAATAAGAAGAGAGTTGGTGACAGGACAGAACCCTGAGGAACACCACTGTTAATAGATTTAGGAGAAGAACAGTGACCGTCTACCACAGCAGCAATAGAACGGTCAGAAAGGAAACTTGAGATGAAGTTACAGAGAGAAGGATAGAAACCGTAGGAGGGTAGTTTGGAAATCAAAGCTTTGTGCCAGACTCTATCAAAATCTTTTGATACGTCCAAGGCAACAGCAAAAGTTTCACCAAAATCTCTAAAAGAGGATGACCAAGACTCAGTAAGGAAAGCCAGAAGATCACCAGTAGAGTGGCCTTGACGGAACCCATACTGGCGATCAGATAGAAGGTTGTGAAGTGATAGATGTTTAAGAATCTTCCTGTTGAGGATAGACTCAAAAACTTTAGATAGGCAGGAAATTAAAGCAATAGGACGGTAGTTTGAGGGATTAGAACGGTCACCCTTTTTAGGAACAGGTTGAATGTAGGCAAACTTCCAACAAGAAGGAAAGGTAGATGTTGACAGACAGACCTGAAAGAGTTTGACTAGGCAAGGTGCAACCACGGAGGCACAGTTTCGGAGAACAATAGGAGGGACCCCATCAGGTCCATAAGCCTTCCGAGGGTTTAGGCCAGCGAGGGCATGGAAAACATCATTGCGAAAAATTTTAATACGTGGCATGAAGTAGTCAGAGGGTGGAGGAGAGGGAGGAACAAGCCCAGAATCCTCCAAGGTAGAGTTTTTAGCAAAGGTTTGAGCAAAGAGTTCAGCTTTAGAAATAGATGTGATAGCAGTGGTGCCATCTGGTTGAAGTAGAGGAGGGAAAGAAGAAGAAGCAAAGTTATTGGAGATATTTTTGGCTAGATGCCAGAAATCACGAGGGGACTTAGATCTTGAAAGGTTTTGACATTTTCTGTTAATGAAGGAGTTTTTGGCTAGTTGGAGAACAGACTTGGCATGGTTCCGGGCATAAATATAAAGTGCATGAGATTCTGGTAATGGAAGGCTTAAGTACCTTTTGTGGGCCACCTCTCTATCATGTATAGCACGAGAACAAGCTGTGTTAAACCAAGGTTTAGAAGGTTTAGGACGAGAAAAAGAGTGAGGAATGTACGCCTCCATGCCACACACTATCACCTCTGTTATGCGCTCAGCACACAAAGACGGGTCTCTGACACAGAAGCAGTAGTTATTCCAAGGAAAATCAGCAAAATACCTCCTCAGGTCCCCCCCAACTGGCAGAGGCAAAACGCCAGAGGTACCTTCGCTTAGGGGGATCCTGAGGAGGGATTGGAGTTATAGGACAAGATAAAGATATGAGATTGTGATCGGAGGAGCCCAACGGAGAAGAAAGGGTGACAGCATAAGCAGAGGGATTAGAGGTCAGGAAAAGGTCAAGAATGTTGGGCGTATCTCCAAGATGGTCAGGAATACGAGTAGGGTGTTGCACTAATTGCTCTAGGTCATGGAGGATAGCAAAGTTGTAGGCTAGTTCACCAGGATGGTCAGTGAAGGGAGAGGAAAGCCAAAGCTGGTGGTGAACATTGAAATCTCCAAGAATGGAGATCTCTGCAAAAGGGAAGAGGGTCAGAATGTGCTCCACTTTGGAAGTTAAGTAGTCAAAGAATTTCTTATAGTCAGAGGAGTTAGGAGAGAGGTATACAACACAGATAAATTTAGTATGAGAGTGACTCTGTAGTCGTAGCCAGATGGTGGAAAACTCGGAAGATTCAAGAGCGTGGGCACGAGAGCAGGTTAAGTCATTGCGCACATAAACACAGCATATAGCTTCGGATCGAAAATGAGGATAGAGAAAGTAGGAGGAAACAGAAAAGGGGCTACTGTCAGTTGCCTCAGACACCTGAGTTTCAGTGAGGAAAAGAAGATGAGGTTTAGAAGAGGAGAGGTGGTGTTCTACAGATTGAAAATTAGATCTTAGACCGCGAATGTTGCAGAAGTTAATGAAGAAAAAGTTGAGGGGGGTGTCAAGACACTTAGGGTCGTCGACAGAAAGGCAGTCCGACCTGGGGACATTTATAGTCCCCTCCCCAGATGGCGACTCCGAGGCTGGTGTAGGAGTCGCCATGATGATTTTAAAATTTTTGAGTGGGGCCTGGCAGTAATCAGATTTTTTTTTTTACTAATGTATGACTTTTTTTTATTCTTTCTTTTGGTATGGGTTTCAAGTTAATAGGTCAACTGAAAGTGAGGGAAAACAAATAAACAACACAACTAGGCTTCACAAAACTAGAACCCGTCATGACTCGCCCGCCTGCTTTCTTTTCTTCCCTTTTTTTTTCAAACCGTTCTCTCTCGCTATTAAACCGATCTATATAATATTTGTCAGATAATGTTATGTTCCCCATAAGTCATGTCATGTCATGTCATAGTTCACATATGATTTTTTTTTTTTTTTCAGGCCCGTAGTTAATCTCTCTTTTTTTTTTTTATTGATGAAGGATTAATGGGCTCAGAATAGTGTTATCAATAAGAGATAACAACATTAATGACCATCTATGGTATGTATTATATTATGCAGAAAGACGTCTTTAATGACTGCGGTAGTTAGTGGTGTAACTGTGAAAATAATATGTAATATGGCATAATTACTGCATATCGATAGCACGTGAATAATTTAAAGATCTAACTCTGTTCTTATAAAACGAGACGTCTAGAAGGGCTGAAAGGTGAAACAAGAGTAAATAAATGTCTCGAAAGATGGTATGGTAAAATATATTGAAGATAAAGATGTAATATAAAGAAAATTATAAAGGTTATGACGACTATGATAAGACGAATGGAAAAACAAAATAAATATTTCAGGAAATTTTATGATATACAGTTGTAAGTAAGACTTGGTGTTTATTATTGTTCATGAAGAAGTTACAGTTTTACTTGACATACTAAGTTATTGTGGATGAGCCCTGTAAGGCAATTAATTCCCTGATTAGTGTATTTCATATTAAAGTTAACAAAACTTGAATATTGTTGTGTCAAATATGGCTTAATCGTATAAAACTCTTTCTATGCCAACTCAGAATCAGATTTCTTCTCAGAAAATGGCTAAATATATAATTATGACTGAGAAACGGAAGTGTTCCCTCCAGAATATATATATATATATATATATATATATATATATATATATATATATATATATATATATATATATATATATATATATATATATATATATATATATATATATATATATATATATATATATATATATATATATATATATATATATATATATATATATATATATATATATATATATATATATATATATATATATATATATATATATATATATATATATATATATATATATATGAACAAAATAAAGTCTTCCTCGTTGGGAACTGCTACCCTGCATTGGTGAATTAATAAAATAAATCTAACAACGATGATGGAAGACAGTAAAATGCCTCGCTAACGATATATTTACTAAAGGTGAAAACTTGTTGAATATTTAGTTGGATTTTAATCTACTGCAGCAATTCGTATTATTTGAAGTATATAATCTAAAACCACGATGTCATTATATGTTTTACCAATATTGCACCTTATATTTCTCAGTGTTGCTTTCTATATATATTCAACACTTTACAAGATTTTCCTTCTAAATATTATGAAAAGTTTGTGGATCTGATATTGGTTGTGTGTGTGTGTGTGTATATATATATATATATATATATATATATATATATATATATATATATATATATATATATATATATATATATATATATATATATATATATATATATATATATATATATATATATATATATATATATATATATATATATATATATATATATATATATATATATTTTTTTTTTTACTATATTATCCGAGCTCCCACTTACTGCTTTGGAGTAATTTTTGTTGACGCCATTCTGATGCCTACAATATGAACTCCCTTGTTTTGTTTCTATATATTAAATATGCTGTCATAATGCATCTCTCTCCTCAATTTTTTCTTCATTAACTTCTGCAACATTCATGGTCATAGATCTAATTTTCAGTCTCTAGAACACCACCTCTCCTCTACTAAACATCATCTTCTTTTCCTCACTGAAATACTGGTGTCTGAGTCAATTGATAGTAAGCCGGTTTCTGTTTCCTCCTACTTTTTCTTTCCTCATTTTCAATCCAAACGTGGATATTGTGTCTATGTCCGCAACGACTTAACCTACTCTCGTGCCCACGCTCTTGAATCATCCGAATTTTTCATCATCTGGCTACGACTGCAGAGACATTCTCAAACTAAATTTATCTATGCTGTATACCTCTCACTTAAATCCTCTGACTACAAAAATTTTTTTTGACTACTTAACTTCCAAAGTGGAGCACATTCTGACTCTTTTCCCTTTTGTGGATATCTCCATTCTTGGAGACTCTAATGTTCACCACCAGCTTTGGCTTTCCTCTCCCTTCACTAACATCATGGTGAACTAGCCTTTAACTTTGGTATCCCCCACGACCTAGAGCAATTGGTGCAACACCCCACTCGTATTCTTGACCACCTTGGAAATACACCCAACATTCTTGACCTTTTCCTAACCTCTAATCCTTCTGCTTATTCTGTTGCCCTGACTTCTCCGATGGGCTCCTCCGATCACAGTGTTACATCAGTATCTTGTCCTATCGCTCTAATCTCTCCTCAGGATCACCCAAAGGGGAGGTGCCTCTGGCGTTTTGCCTCTGCTAATTAGGGGGACCTGATGAGGTATTTTGCTGATTTTCTTTGGAATAACTACTGCTTCCATGTCAGAGACCTATCTCTATATGCCGAGCGCATAACGGGAGTGATAGTGTCTGTCGTGGAGGCGTACATTCCTCACTCTTTTTCTCGACCTAAACCTTTCAAACCTATATTTAACACTTCCTGTTCTCATGCTATACATGATAGAGAGTTGGCCCACAAAAGGTAATTGAGCCTTCCATCCAGAATCTCATGCACTTTATATTTTTGCACGAATCATGCCAAATCTGTTCTCCAACTAGCCAAAAACTTTTTCATTAACAGAAAGTGTCATTTTTTTTTTTCTAGATCTAACTATCCTTGTGACTTCTGGCAACTAGACAAAAACATCTCCAATAACTTTGCTTCTTCTTTCCCTTCTTTATTTCAACCATATGGCACCACAGCTATCACATCTATTTCTAAAGGTGAACTCTTTGCTCAAACCTTTGCTAAAATCTCTACCTTGCATAATTCAGGGTTTGTACCTCCCTCTCCTATTAAAATTCTTCGCAATGATGTTTCTATGCTGTCACTGGCCTAAACTCTCAGAAGCCTTATGGAGCTGATGGGATCCCTCCAATTCTTCTCCGAAACTGTGCCTCTGTGCTTGCACCTTGTCTGTTCAAACTCTTTCAACTCCGATAACGTTTTAACGCAAAAACATTACTGTATACTATTTTTTTTTATCAAAAGATAAGTGTTACACACATGAAAGTTTCCATAAATTCCAATAAAAATTTTCTTTGCGGGAGACAGGTAAGCTTTCTCATATCATCACATGCCGCACCAGCCAGCCCAAACTGTCGTACGGCATTGCTAATGCCAATTTCCTTATGTTTTGTGTCAAGTTATTAAGGTATAATTATTACTTAACTGTTGCTGAGAGAGAGAGAGAGAGAGAGAGAGAGAGAGAGAGAGAGAGAGAGAGAGAGAGAGAGACTGCACTATCACAACGGCGCGTTACCATGGTGATAGTGCACACACATACACACACACACACACACACACACACACACCTCACCCCCTCCAGGTGGTCCGATGTGCCAAGCTCCTCGGAGTCACGGTGGAAAACCAGCTGACCTGGAAGCAGCATGTCGCCAGCACCATAAGATCAGCTACCTACAGGCTGTACATGCTGCGCAGACTCAGGTCGCTGGGGACGCCGACAGATGAGTTAAGGGGGGTGTATCTTCCTTTCATCCTCCCCAAACTCATGTACGCCTCCCCAGCGTGGTCCTCCTCCCTCACACAAACTCAACAGCTACAGTTGGAGAGTGTGCAGAAAAGGGCGTGCAGGGTCATCCTTGGCCCTGCATACACCACCTATGAAGAAGCCCTGAACACCCTGAAGCTGTCCAGACTATCCACCAGGTACAGTGAGGCTCTGGAAAAGTTTGGAAGGGGACTTCTGAATCATCCACGTCTCAGAAACATGCTGCCGCCTGACGCGCCTCGCCCTACCCGTGCCACCAGACACCACAATAAGATAACGCCCCTAAAGGCGCCACGTACGGACCGGTACAGACTCAGTGCGATTCCCACCATGGTGCGAGCCATCAATCAATAGTCTCTTCTAGATTTGACTTACCTTTAGGATTAATGTCAAGTATTTCCCCACCCCCAATGTACATTTTCAGTTTGTTGACTGCCTAAAGAATAAACCGTTTATTAATATTATTATTATTATTATTATTATTACACTCTCTCTCTCTCTCTCTCTCTCTCTCTCTCTCTCTCTCTCTCTCTCTCTCTCTCTCTCTCTCTCTCTCTCTCATATGTGATCTTGAAAAGGGAAGGCAAATCACTTGCGAATCTTCTTAAAGAGTAGAAGATAAAAATGTTGAGAATAAACAAGACCCTCATTATAAACCATCTCACTGCCCTGAGACGGTTTTAGAGAGAGAGAGAGAGAGAGAGAGAGAGAGAGAGAGAGAGAGAGAGAGAGAGAGAGAGAGATTATTGTACGTCAAGCTGCGGTGTCCGTCCCTCCTCCTAGAGAGAAAGTGGCGCTGACAGTGGAACTCAGCCAGCAGGAAGCACTTAAAATTCTTGTCATGGAGTGTTTTACTTATGAGTCTGAGTAAGTTCTTATTGAACTATTAAGAGATGCTGCATGTGAATAGATATTTTTTTTTTTTCAAAGATTTACTTGGCCATGTGAACGTTTCAAAATCTGAAAATGTTTCCTGCTTAACACATTGTATTATTCCTCATTTTATATCTTTTAATTATTCAACGTAACGAAATCAGAAATATATTACCTAAAAGCCAAGAAAATGTAGTCTGTAACGAGATATAACACACAACTACATATACTCTGTATAGGACACACTAGACAGGTAAAGCGATGGTGAACGACCGACGCACGTAGTGTGCTTACCTTTAAATGCAATTTATTCGCCTGTTTACTTTTGGCACTTGGCCCCTTGTCGCAGCCAACTACTCATATAATGTATTATGAAAGAAGAGGACAGATTAATGAAAAAAAAAGAAGATAAGATAGAATAAACAAGAAGAAAGAAGAAATAAAATAAGACGGGTGAAATAGAAGAAAAGAAGTACACCGGAAGGGAAATTCACAATGGATATCACGAAGGAGGGCATCCAGGAGCAGAACTTGGAGAAAACAACAAGCACTGACGCAGGATACAACAATAGGAAAAAGATGATAAACTGCTTGGGTGAATGCAATCTGGGACTAAAGGGATTTAACGGTAATGATGTAGAGGACAAGGCGGAGAAAGCGTTAAAAAAGGGAAAGTCGGCTGGGAGGAGATCGAGGCACCAGAAGGAAAGGCTAATCTATGGAAACATGCTAACGTCTACTTAACCTTCGCTTCCATATTGCCTCTATACCATGAGTGGCGTTCTTTACCAAGTACCATGACTATGGGCGGATCATATGCGTAAATGAGAAACGTGAATGGTAAAATGTGTCAAATGTTATGAAAATAAACATAATTTTCTGCAGAAAATAGGCAGGCACAATAACTGTCTTCAGCCTCTTACTCATCGCCGCAGTTTTGCATGTCTTGTTATATTCTATCGCTATTTTCATGCTAACTGCTCTTCCGATCTTGCTAACTGCATGCCTCCCTTCCTCCCGCGGCCTCACTGCACAAGACTTACTTCTTTCTCTGATTCCTATTCTGTCCACCTTAATGCAAGAGTTGACAAGTACTCTCAGTCATTCATCACTTTCTCTGTTAAATTCTGTAACTCTCTGCCTGCTTCTGTATTTCCTTCTTCCTATAACTTGAACTCTTTCAAGAGGGAGGTTTCAAGACATTTATGGTTCAATTGTCGATGATTCTCATGACATCTCTTTTAGGACTGGCACCTAAGGGGGATTTTTTTTCCTTCGGTTTTGTTTCCATTGGTCAGTGACCCCCTTACATAAAAAGAAAAGAAAAAAAACAAGAAAAATACATAATAGAGTGACTAAGAAAGTAGAATAGCAGACAGAGGCAGAAGTACTAGAGGGCCTGACCTGACCAAGCAGAGATGGACGGAATAACTTGAAGTAGAACTTGAAAGTGTAATACATTCTAGAAATCAATTATCGTTTAGAAGAAGGAGTAGGATATTTATTTGATGTTTTATGTTTGGTATGATGACAGGTTTGTGTGGTGTAAAAAGATAATCTTTTTATACGGACTATTTATGCTAATTGATGTGATGCTGATGTCATGTGTTTTTTTTTCTAACTGCAATGGTATCACATAATTAATAATAATATGTATTGTATTTATAATAATACCTTCCCTAGTTAGCATTATAAGTGTATGTTTACACATATGCATAAGTATAGATAATGGAATGGGTGTTGGGGGATAAGGGTAGGGCGGACATGATCACGCCACCCAACGTCACACACACACACACACACAATGGAACTTCCCATACTGAACTTCCCATACTCCTTTTATTGCCATCGATAAGTAATCGGTAGCACATACATTATATTATCTAAGTATTCTCCATAGTTAATCTCTTTAATGTATTTTGGCATGTATTATTCTTAGCTATAGTCTTCAAATGTGGTTGAATTATCAATTTTTTTTTTTTTTTTTAACGTCTAGTTTTCCCTAGTCTGTTAGGGCTGAGACGGTGCCTCCTGATGAAGGACTTTTGGATTTGGCATTTGGGAACCGTTACCCCGAGTGGATGCCCTTCCTACCCTCGGACCGTAGCCAGGATTCGAACCCGTGCGCCTGATGACCACTTGGCCCCCAAAGCGCACGCGGGACCACTGTACCACGGCGGCTCCACTGTACCACGGCGGCTCCCGTGGTTGAATTATCAATAGTAATTGATAATTCAACCACACTGAAACATTTGGTGGCAGCTTAATAAGATATGAATAATTAACTCCAGTGCCAAGTGCAACAACAATAAACAGTGGTTGAAAGTGAAGTGGTGAATGGACACAGAGAACGAAGAAAACAGCAAACAGTGGCAGGGTAGTGAGGAGAGGAGAGGAACGAACCGGCGTTGTTTATAGAACTTTCGCTGACACACCTAAACACTCGCACCCAGCCAAGAGCGACGCACCTAACGGTCTCACCTTACTCATCCAGCTTGCCACCCCCAAGATTCACTTCTCCTTGTTATAAAAGAGGAGACTTAAAAAACTCAGGGCGAAACCTAACATAATTATATGGTTTCGGTCTAATTGTTCGTCGTAGATTCTTGGCGAGGACCAACACCTCTCTCCCCTGCAGGAATCATGCATGATCCTACAAGGATACCACTATCCCAAGCGGAGCCTCCCATAACGGAATGAGTCTTCCCAAGAAGAGGACTACATATACTATTTTAACGTGTTAATTTCTCCGGTTACAGTGGTGAGTACAGACACTTAGTGGTCCACCACACAAATATTAAATAAAACACTTATGGTACCGCAAACACTGTTAGGATTCATGTATATCTTACCTATTTCACAGTGATACGACGTTACACGTGTGCAAATTAAGATTATTTATTTATTTTTTATTTATTTATTTATTTTTATTTATCTATTTTTTTCGTTTAATTTTTTCCCTAGTCTGTCAGGGCTGAGACGGTGCCTCCTGATGTATTACTTTTGGATTTCGCATTTAGGAACCGTTACCCCGAGTTGATGCCCTTTCTACCCTCGGACCGTAGCCAGGATTCGAACCCGTGCGCCTGATGACCACTTGGCCCCCAAAGCGTGCGCGGTACCACCGTACCACGGCGGCTTCCAAAAATTAAAGTAAAATAATTTAGTATACCCCTTTAGTATACCCTTTAAATACCGTTTTCTTTCTCAGCTGAACGGAATGCTAGCTCCCGTTTTCTTTTGAGTGGTCAGTGATTACTCGAATAATTTCATTTGTTCCTCTACTTCTAACTCGGTCAAAATTTTCACATTTCTGACAGTACTAACCATTCTTTTAAAGGCAGAGGCGCCTTTGGACGATGGAAGTGTAATGTTAGGAACGTTAATTATACCACATTTATGGCTAAAGCTGAGAAGTTACCTGAAATTTATGAACTGGAGTGTCATTCCCAAGCGGAGAATACTGCTACTAGTTCATCAGAAGAATTATTATCGGAACAAAAACCTACCACAGTGGTAAACACCGTGTCTCATGAGGATGAGAACGTGTTGATTTCAAGACCAGGAAATAAATACCCATCATTATCAGCAGCAACCGTGTCTAACGCTAATGCTTCTGCTTCTCCCTCTAGTGGCTCTCCTCATGCCTTGCATGCATCTAGTACACTTAAGGTATTTCCTATTCCTGAATCAGTATCAGAATTTCGCGGAGAAAACCCGCAAGAACGGGCTCGTGACCATCCGTTCGTGTGAAGATGTTATGAGGAGATCAAATACTATCACATTTGAAGACAAGATCTCTTTCGTCAGGTCCAAATTGGCTGAAGAAGCATCACGTATGATGAATACCAGCACTTTTAGTCCGCGTGAAATAGGGACTATTCATGCTAATTTCAAGAAAAATTTCTTGGACATTTTTGGGGGGTAAGAGTCAAACTGATCTCATGGTACTGGCATCCAAGGTGGGTGTTAGGTTAACAGCTGAAGCTAGCTCTCTTCACGAAATGAAGGTATTAATCCCGACACACCAGTTCGTAACAGACTACATGGACGTCTTACAGCTTAGCAACTGGTTCCAAGGAGACAACATGACAGAAACAAATTTCAGAAGACTTCTGGAGTTTATCTTTTACATGATATTCGTGAATGGGAAAGTGAAGAAAAACGCAAGTTATTTCAGTTTTAAGCCGGGAGACACAGTAGCTGACTCTACATTGATGATTAGAGAGAGAGAGAGAGAGAGAGAGAGAGAGAGAGAGAGAGAGAGAGAGAGAGAGAGAGAGAGAGAGAGAGAGAGAGAAAAGGTCTACTTGGTATCTCTCCGGAAACTCAAACCTCACTGGTTGCTCCACTCACAGATGACGACCAACCCCAACTTTGTGCGGCAGCCATGGCAAAGCCTGGAAATGTCTGTTCGTATTGCCATAAAATAGGTCATGTTGAAAAAAGATGCTTTAAGAAACAAAAGTACCAGAAAATGGCATCAAATAAATCCGACTCGGAGAACAAAACAAAAGGGAGTAATCTCTCTGTTAAACCAAAAACAGGTACATTGTCCCATGTGAACACAGATAGGACAAGATCCTACAGGGACGTCGCTACCCAATGCTGCCTCATACACGGCCACTGTAAACATTCGTCAGAGCAGTGTAAGGATATAATCAATATGAGAATTGAAAAACAGGCCAGAGCTAACATGAGTTGTAGTACAAAGCATTCAGGGGAAGACCAGCGCACTGTAGTACACGAACACGACTAAAACATCTAAATGCGCAAGACGCTGAAGCTGCAAACTATAAATGCTGCCATCAATTAAACAGACATAACTGCATTGCCAAGTAGGATAGATAAGCATCGCTTATCTTTGGTTGTAGACAGTGGAGCCACGGCAAATGTGATCTCTGAAGAATCTTACAAGATTCTGAAACGAAATTCACGCGGTGGTAAATGGATGATCCGTCCAAGTGACTTGAGTCTTTCTGGTGTCACCGAATCAGCTTAACTTCAGTTGTAGGTAATATGTTAGAGTCAATAATAGCGAGAAACATTAGGGAACATTTAGACAAACATAACTTGATAAATCAGTCACAGCACGGCTTCACGAAGGGGAAGTCTTGCCTGACAAACTTGTTAAGTTTTTACAGTAGGATGTACGAGGCAGTAGATAATGGTGATAGTTATGATATCTTATATATGGACTTTAGTAAAGCATTTGACAAGGTACCCCATCAAAGGCTCCTGAGAAAGGTTAGGGCACACGGGATAGATGGGAAGGTGTTAGGCTGGATAGGGTCATGGCTTGGTAACAGGCGACAGAGAGTGGTAATAAACGGCTCGAAATCCGAGTGGGATCATGTAATTAGTGGGGTGCCACAGGGATCAGTATTAGGGCCATTGTTATTTCTGATGTATATCAATGACTTGGATAGTGGAATTAGTAGAGATGTTAGTAAATTTGCGGATGACACAAAGATAGGTAGATTAATTAGGTCAGAATCGGATGCCATCGCCTTGCAGGCAGACTTAGATAGAATGAATGAATGGACGGATAGATGGCAAATGCAATTTAATATCAATAAATGCAAAGTGCTTAGCGTAGGTAGAGGAAACCCACACAATAGGTACACATTGGACAACCAAACTCTGGTAGGTACAGGGTACGAGAAAGATTTAGGAGTTATAGTTAGCTCTGAACTCCGTCTAGGGAAGCAATGCATAGAAGCCAGAAACAAGGCAAATAGGGTACTAGGATTCATTTTCAGGAGTGTTAAAAGTAGAAGGCCGGGAGTAATATTAAAGTTATACTTTGCGCTGGTCAGACCTCATCTAGACTACGCGGTGTAGTTCTGGTCCCCACATTACAGGAAAGATATAGGTCTATCAGAATCAGTACAGAGGAGAATGACTAAAAGGATACAGGGGATGAGGAGTATTCCTTACGAGGCGAGGTTGAAGCTGTTGAATTTACATTCTTTAGAGAGACGTAGGTTAAGAGGGGACCTGATAGAAGTCTTTAAGTGGTATAAGGGTTATAACAAGGGAGATGTAAACAAAATTCTTAGGATCAGCAACCAGGGTAGAACAAGAAATAACGGGTTCAAGCTTGAAAAATTTAGGTTTAGGAAGGAGATAGGAAAAAATTGGTTCTCAAATAGAGTGGTAGACGAGTGGAACGGACTCAGTAATCATGTAGTTAGTGCTAGGACACTAGAGAGCTTTAAGAGAAGATTAGACAAGTTTATGGATGGGGATAGCAGATGGAAATAGGTAGGTGTGTTTCATACAGGGACTGCCACGTGTAAGCCTGGTCGCTTCTTGCAGCTTCCCTTATTTCTTATGTTCTTATGTTCTTATGAATCAGCTCTGAAAATCTTAGGAATAATTTCCTTACCAATAAGGCTATCTAAGAATACTCAGTCTATTCAAACTGATTTATATGTAGTCAGTAACTTTAAACTTCCTTCTGACGGCTTGTTAGGGCTAAAAGCTATAAAGTCTCGCCAGATAGTAATCTATCTAAAACAAAATAGTCATGTATTGCGGACAACGTCTGGAAGGGATGAAACATCCTGCACCTTTGGTCTCCAGGCAGCCCATTAACGGTTCTTCATCACGGAAGGGACAGAGATCCAATGGGGAGCCTCAAATGATTCCATCTGTCCAGTCTTCTATGAGAGATATGGATTTAACAGAAGCATGGAGGGAAGCCAAAGCAATTGTCAGTGTCAATTATGACATTCCTGCTCGTGTGGCAAAACGGATTAAAATTCGTGTTCCAGAAGCTCCTGTAGGCAGTGACATCTGCCTTGAAGGTATAAGTAATGTCAGGCGATTGTCTGTTGAATCGACGCTTTCCACAGTTAGAAAGGTCATGTCAATGACTCCTTAATAGTGAACACTACTGGAGGTCCTATAAGGATCAAACAAGGTCTTTTCCCTGGAAAGTGCCTGGTTTATGACAAGAAAGTGGTACCAGGACCCAGTATTCTGCCTGGAGCCTGCGTCTCTTCGGTGAGTCAGTCTGCTGTTGACACCGAGCTGGGGCAGTCGCCAATCCTATGTTCGTTTGTCAATGTTGTGAACTAACCCGAAATGAGGCCCGCGCTCTTGGACTTATTGGGGAAGTATCGCAATGTACTTGCACTACCTGGAGATCCCTTAGGTGTGACCGATCGAGCGGAACAACACATTACGTTAAAACCAAACACTAAGCCAGTATATATATATATATATATATATATATATATATATATATATATATATATATATATATATATATATATATATATATATATATATATATATATATATATATATATATATATATATATATATATATATATATATATATATATATATATATATATATATATATATATATATATATATATATATATATATATATACTATCTTCTTCATAGTCAGAGGGCGACTGTAGATGACATGATTCATGACATGATAGACAAAGAAGTGATTCAAGAATCATGCTCTCCTTGGAATTCACCAATCTTTTTGGTTCCCAAGAAAGATGAATCTTTCAGCCCGGTAATCGATTTCTGGTGGGTCATTGATGTCACTGTGGATGATCACTCTCCATTACCTGTTCTGAGCGACCTTCTAATGCCTTTGGGTCGTGGAAATAAAACTCTCTTTAGTTTAGACCTGTTGTCAGGATACTGGCAGGTTCCCTTGGCGCCCACATCACGGGAAATAACAACGTTCAGTACGCCTAGCGGCCACTACTTTTGGATTAAAATCCGCTCCGCTAACACTCCAGAGACTGATTAACAGTATTTTCACAGGTTTTCTTGGCAAAACGGTGTTTGCACACCTTGATGGTATAATCATCGCTAGTAAGGATAAAAAATCTCATCTGGGGAGTTTGAAATTATTCCTTCAGAAGGTTGAGGAAGCTGTACTTAAAGCAAAACCTTCTAAATGTGAATTTCTAAAAGCCAAAATATAATTTCTTAGTATTGCGATCGATGGTGAAGGAATCCACACAGTGGATGAAAAGGTCATGGTTGTATAGAAGTTTCCTCAACCTAAATCGGTAGAGAATGTTAGATCTTTCCTAGGCCTTGCAGGATATTACCTTCCCTTCATCAACAATTTTGCGGAAATTGCATCCCCACTAACTAAACTCCTTAAAAAGGATGTTGGTTTCCAATGGAAGGCTGCTCATGAGCAAAGTTTCAGTGAATTAAAATCACTACTAACAAATGCACCTGTACTTGCTTTCCCAGAGCATTCAGAGCCGTTCATTATTTGCACGGATGCTTCTTTTCTAGGATCAGGAGTAGTACTGATGCAGGCATGCCAGAGGGAAAATAATGTAATGTATGTATGTAATAGCATCTTCAAATGCATGCAAAACTTGATTGCATCGATTGAATATTAGCTGTGTTTATGAATTCGATATGGTCTGTGTTCTTGCACGATGACTGCATTAGTTATCGAACATATTGAAGATATAGAAAATGACACCAAATAACTCAAAATGAACTAAAGATGACTGCGAATAAATACTTTCATGGTGACTTGTAAGAAATGTAAATGGTATTAATTTTTTTTATTTTTATTTAATGCGAGTTTCCAGTAGCTTATAAATAACAAATTCATGCAACATCTCGGTCACGACAAACGCTTTATTTCATGTGATAGCAATTTTGAGATCAGCCTGCTGCGCGGAATCTTATCATATCCTTTCTGTAAGTTCAGGTTATCATACGGTATTCAAACATCACATTTCGCGTATACGCCCTTGAATAAATCTAATAATTTAGTTAGGCATGATACTACGAAAGCCATGAAGGTTATGTTTGATTATTTTATTTATTTATTTTTTTCCAGAAATAATATAAAATTGTTACCAACAATTTTCTCAAATAACTTAATTACGACTGACGTAAGACTGATCGGTCAAAAGAGATTGAAAGAGGGTTTGTGGGATTCATAAGTGTGAGATGAATTAGGCTACGTTTGAGTGAGTGAAAATAAACGTGAATGAGTTGAGTGGAAAATAGGTATGAGTAAACTGAGAGATTAATAGTGACTATTAATCTCTCAGTTCACTCATACCTACTTTCCACTCAACTCATTCATGTTTATTTTCACTCACACAAACGTAGCTGTGG
This sequence comes from Scylla paramamosain, assembly GCF_035594125.1. Lineage (NCBI taxonomy): Eukaryota > Metazoa > Arthropoda > Malacostraca > Decapoda > Portunidae > Scylla > Scylla paramamosain. Next base: position 13,839,832 of record NC_087187.1, read on the forward strand.
ATGAGAAGCTAAAAGCGAGATGAAGCGTGAGTGAGAATCAGTGTGAAGAGAAAACAAACGTGCATTACATTGTGAAAAATCAATGAAATATTTAGACGTGTGGGTGTGAGATTGAGAGAGGGGGAGTGAGCGACTGAGAGTAAGTACGAGTAGTACATATGGTAAGAAAGTGGAGAAGGGATGAAGTAGGAGGCAGACCTGCACACCAGGGATGGTTGCCGTATATTATGACCTGTATATATATATATATATATATATATATATATATATATATATATATATATATATATATATATATATATATATATATATATATATATATATATATATATATATATATATATATATATATATATATATATATATATATATATATATATATATATATATATATATATATATATATATATATATATTACTGCTTTATTTATTAATTGATTGATTGATCGATTGATTGATTCATACATAAGTAAGAAAAAGCAGTGTCATTTCCACTAGTAATTACAGCTTACAGTATATATTATTCATATAAATTACAAATGCACTTTATTGGATAATATCACATGAGAGAGAGAGAGAGAGAGAGAGAGAGAGAGAGAGAGAGAGAGAGAGAGAGAGAGAGAGAGAGAGAGAGAGAGAGAGAGAGAGAGAGAGAGAGAGAGAGAGAGAGAGAGAGAGAGAGAGAGAGAGAGAGAGAGAGAGAAAATTAAATTTCATATATTTTCATATAAGGTCAATAAGCAATATGCAAATATATATTTTATTTGAAGTCAATCTGTGTTAAGGGATAGTATCCCAAGAAAAATCAGCCTTCAGGCCATCTTTCACCTGATAAACAGTTTACCTGAAGCTTCTCCTTCGTCTATATGCACATCTATATGTATGTACATGTACATGTATATGTGGACATATACATGTACATGTACATGTATATGTGGACATATACATGTGGACATATGCATGTCAATAAGCAATATGCAAATAAGATAATCATTCTATTTGAGGTCAACATCTTGCACCTGATATATGTATGTATATATATATATATATATATATATATATATATATATATATATATATATATATATATATATATATATATATATATATATATATATATATATATATATATATACATACATATATCAGGTGCAAGATGTTGACCTCAAATAGAATGATTATCTTATTTGCATATTGCTTATTGACATGCAGTCTCTCTCTCTCTCTCTCTCTCTCTCTCTCTCTCTCTCTCTCTCTCTCTCTCTCTCTCTCTCTCTCTCTCTCTCTCTCTCTCTCTCTCTCTCTCTCTCTCTCTCTCTCTCTCTCTCTCTCTCTCTCTCTCTCTCTCTCTCTCTCTCTCTCTCTCTCTCTCTCTCTCTCTCTCTCTCTCTCTCTCTCTCTCTCTCTCTCTCTCTCTCTCTCTCTCTCTCTCTCTCTCTCTCTCTCTCTCTCTCTCTCTCTCTCTCTCTCTCTCTCTCTCTCTCTCTCTCTCTCTCTCTCTCTCTCTCTCTCTCTCTCTCTCTCTCTCACTGTGCCATGTGCTTTAGGGTACTTATTTAGAATTATGTGTGATATTATGTCACTGTACACTTAAAAGGCATCTAATTATTGAATTTTTGCTTTACTGTTTGTGCCTTGTCATGCAGTATACAGCAGAAAACAATCTTTTTACTACCATTTCTCCTGGAAACATCATATGTATTTCTTTCGATATTGTGGGTATTTGGCATAAATACCATCGATGAGAGGTCTACATAAACATATTTAGGAAACTATAATATACTTTTCGTTGCTGAAACCATCAATTCATCCTTATTTTTCGTCTAGTATGCAAAAAGAAAATGGTAAATTTCTATAGGTCAACACAGGAGATCAGCCCACAAACTCAATAAGCTCCGCCCAATGGCTTCACTTGTCTTCATGAGAGAGGAGAGGGAGGCCGTCTCCTGTTTATTAAAGCTCCTTGATACATACCAACCTTACTGACACGACACGAGATCGGACAGCAGGTTTCATATTGTTCATTATGCCTCAGTTTGCACCACACTTTATAAACAGCTTTGGGAGCTACTGTACATAAAGTAAGAAAGAGGAGAAAGGGTGAGGAAAGACGATGAAAGTACGAGAAGGAAGAGAGAATGTACGAACAGGAAGGGTGAGGAGTGAATGAAAAATTAATGGGGGATAAGCGTTTCATTTTCCTACTTTTGTCTTTCCCCTTCCCACTTCCTACTCCCTTCATCTCCTTGATCCATGTACTCCCCTTCTCCAGCCACATTTACTTTCACATTCTTGAAATATTTTACATAGAATCTTTTTATTTTTCTTATTTTTTTCTCTATTTTTTCTTATTTATTTTATTTACTCATTTATTTTTATTTATTTATTATTTTTTTCTCCATCGTTCTCTTCTCTCTTTGGAGCTTTGTGTCGCAAATACAACGTACTCTCCATTACTGTTATGTGTAAAAATGATCCGCAAACGTGGATGTGGAGGTAAAAGAAATTCGCAACCACAATCGCATCCGCATCCGGAAATAATTATATTTTAACACCCATATTCTTGTCCGCAACTGCATTTTATGAGAAATGCATATTTGGCTGCATCTCTGCATCGCGAAGCTCAAAAATTTATCTGATACATCACTACAACAGACTAATAAATAACAGAAGAGAGAGCCAGATGTCTATCACAAAAGTAACAGATATTGAGGGTGGAAAGGAAAATAATCATACGTCAGTGTGTTGCGAAAATAAGCCATAGTGGCAATGATAACTTTTCGTGGTGAAAACGTAGTACAATAACGGGAATTTAGAGAGCAGGTAGGCTTTTGAGAAATCAGAGACCCACTCTATCTCGCAGAGAGGAGCTCCGGATTTCATAGGGCTAGACCAGGACAAAATAGAGAGCGAGATGGCTCAGCTCACCGAGTTGCTGTTTGCAAGTAGAGCTTAAAAGTTTGCAGTTCAATCTGTCGCAGCTCACATTAGTAGGATTATGTAGATAGGAAAATTTTTTGTTGGTTATTATTATGATGTTTATTGTGTGCTGATGTAATATTATGTGTTGAAATGGAAACTTGACTTGGTAATTATTCGTTGATTTTATGCGATTGATTGCTGGTGCGGTGCTGAACGTTTCACGCATAATAATTGTCTGAATCTTTTAAGGATTACTGAAATGCATTTTTGTCGGTGACATCTGATGTATTTAATTTCAGCGAACTAAATATAAAATGTTATTTGTGTGTGCTATTAATCACATTGATTATCTGAACTGAGTAAACGTGCAACATTGCAAATTTAAGACAGACATCATAAACACTGGAGAACATTCATTCCAAGAATGCTGTGCTGGAACAAACTACAAAACAGGCTACTTATCAGAACAATGTGTGGAACAATGTTTAAGTGCCTGTTCCTGAACTTCCAGGTCCCTCTGACAAGGGCTGGGTAAGGGGAGCAGTGGAATGACAGCCACTGTGATTGTAAAACATTATGTACGCCCTTTGTCAGTGCGTAAAGGTAGGCCTCGAATGCACTGCCCTGTGTTCATGCTCAGGAAGCTGCTACGTTTATTGAGGAAACATAAACATACTGAACTGGAGTGGATTATCAGAAGGCACTGAAATTTTCACAACACTGATGAGCCAAATGTAACACAAATTATATCTAAATTTTGTGTAGTACACTTTCATTATTTTTATTTTATTTATTTATTGATTGATTGATTTATTTGTTTATTGGTGTTTTACTTAAAAAAAAAAAGAAACATTGGTAACAATTTTTTTTGGAATATATGTGTAATATTATCAAAAGGCATGGAAATTTCTACAACATTTCTGAGCCGAACGTAACACAAACTATATCTAGCTAGATTTTGTGCAGTACACGTTCAGTATTTTTATGGAAAAAAAAAAAAAAAAAAAAAAAAATATATATATATATATATATATATATATATATATATATATATATATATATATATATATATATATATATATATATATATATATATATATATATATATATATATATATATATATATATATATATATATATATATATATATATATATATATATATATATATATATATATATATATATATATATATATATATATATATATATATATATATATATATATATATATATATATATATATATATATATATATATATATATATATATATATATATATATATATATATATATATATATATATATATATATATATATATATATATATATATAAATTGTGATTTAAGAATAATTCTATTCACGCGTTGTCAGCAGCACGTGCTATACAATACGAGAAACCATCATTAACAAAATTAGTTAAGAGAGCATCAGCAAGGCGGAAGGACCATCTGAGCTCAACCAAAGGTACCAAAAAAAATGTGATCATGGTTGACTGCTTTAAGGTTGAATGAAGAAGTAGTTATGATCAATCAAAAACATAGGTGAAGAACATTATTTTTAGATACGTATTTAATCCAGTAACGTGAAAACAAGAGAGAGAGAGGGAGAGAGAGAGAGAGAGAGAGAGAGAGAGAGAGAGAGAGAGAGAGAGAGAGAGAGAGAGAGAGAGAGAGAGAGAGAGAGAGAGAGAGAGAGAGAGAGAGAGAGAGATGCAACATATCCTGCTTTTTTATGCTTTACAGATACGCTACACACATTCAGCTAGAAATGACAACAAAATAAAAAAGATAAAAAAAGGAAAATCAAATAAAGATGATAATTATTGAGAATAAAGACAATGTTGACATTGATGACAGTGGTGAGCAACACTGCATATTTATATTCATTAACATAGAAAACAATCTATTTAGAAAATATTCATGAATTCTGAGCGTCACTACGACATACCGGCGGGTGCGAATTGAGGGCAAGTATTACCTGTTTCGGGGAGCAGCCTCTCCTGCCGCAGTTGTGGCTGGTTTAGTGGGTTTCCTCCAGTCAGATTATTTATATTCGATAATTCGTGCGTGCTTTGTGCCATTTTTCCTATATAAATATGTGTAAGTATTTCTTTTTTTTTTATTACTATTAAGCTCCAAAGCATTGAGATGTTATAAAACCAAATCATCAAATGATCGTCGCATGAATGCGAATTAGTACCTGAAAATTTCATGTCTCCGAAACTGTTACTTTACACACTGCAAGAATGATTGCTAACTCTGGGTAGCCACTCCGGATCAATTCTTAAATTCATATTAAATTAGTTGAATATTAATATCCACCAAAGTATAAAGTGACAAAGCCACAATTTGAATAATTTCTTATTAGAAGACTAAAAGACTGGCTGAAACGATTTAACAAAATTGTGTGTGTGTGTGTGTGCCTGCGCGCCATTCATACCATTTTATTTATTTATTTTTTTTATATTAATTCCAAGTAATTTTAGTTAATGAAGTATATAGGATATTAAAGTCAAACCACATTTTGATATGGTAATATGTCGTACACTAACTACACCAACATTTCTGTATTTGTAAAGAATAAATTAAGAGAGAGAGAGAGAGAGAGAGAGAGAGAGAGAGAGAGAGAGAGAGAGAGAGAGAGAGAGAGAGAGATGCAGCTACGAAGTTCAGAATACAAAGATTTTAGCATGAAAAATATAATTTATAAATAAATACAATATTAAATTAAATATAAAATAAAAAAGATAATACGAAATCACAATTCTATAAATTGATATATCAAATAAAAGAGAAAAGATAAAAGAAAACGTAATAAAAAACAATCAATAAATATGAAATTAGAGGAAAAGAGCAAATATTTTTCTTTAAATAGCTTATTTTGCGTAAGCAATATAAAACACAAAATACAATGAAAATATGAAGAAAAGTACCAGAATGTGCAGTAAGGAATACTCAGAAAGAAAAGACGGGAGGGGATGTGATGAAGTAGGAAAAGGATAAGAAAAAGCAAGAATAATATTAAACACATATTATGATAGAGCTAATTTTTTAAAGAGAGGGAGCGTTTTTGTTATGCTGAAGGAGAGAATTCCAGACCAAAAAAAGTCCCAGGTATGTAGATTTGCAATGGAATACTTAGTTATATCTTGAAGTTTAAGGATTTTTTACACCTTTAAAAATTAAAGTTGTTTGTATAAAGTTGTTTGTAAAGTAAATATTCTAGCTTTTTTTTTTTTTACGTAAGATGGTCACTGACCACGGGAAACAAAACCAAAAAAATAAAAATCCCGTGCAGGCGACAGTCCCAAAAGAGACGTCAAGAGAATAATCGAAAATTGAAGGATAAGCGTCTTGAACCCTTTCTCTTGAGAAAGTTCAATTCATAGAAAAAAGGAAATACAAAAAGAGGCAGGAAGTTTCAAAATTTATCAGAGAAAGGGATGAATCATTGAAAATACTGGTTAGCTATTGCATTAGAGAAATAAACAGATTAGGGTTAATGTCTTTTGGCCGCTAGTTAGTAAAATCAGAAGAGCAGTTACCATGAAATCAACGGTAGAAGATAGCAAGAGATGTAACATTGCGGCGATGAGAAAAGACTGGACAGTCAGTTAGAGGAAAGGAGTTGATAAGACGAAAAGCTTTTGATTCCACCCTGTTTAAAATAACGGTATCAGTAGAACCCCTCATACATGTGAAGCGAATAAGGCCCCTGTACAGAGTTAGCAGCTAGGGAGGTGAGAAAAACTGGCGGAGACGACTCAGAATACATAATTTCACTGAAGTTCTTTTGCCTAAAGATAAGATGTGAAGTTTACAGTTAAGATTATAAGTAAAGAAAAGACCGAGGATATTCAGTATAGAAGAAGAGGACAGTTGAATATCAATGAAGAAGAGGGGATAGTTGTCTTTAAAATTGTGTCGAGTTGATAGATGGAGGAATTTTTAAGGCATTGCACAATAATAAGTTTGCTCTGCCACAATCAGAAATTTTAGAGTGATCAGAAGTCAGGCGTTCTGAGGCTTCCCTTCGTGAATTGTTTAATTCCTGAAGGATTGGACGTCCAGGAAAAGACAAGGAAAAGTACAGGATCGTATCATCTGCGTGGGAGTGAACAGAACAAAAAGTTTAGCTTAGGAAATCGTTGATGAATAATAGGAAGAGAGTGGGTGACAGGACAGAACCTTGAAGAAAACCACTGTTAATAGATTTAGAAGAATAGTGACCATCTACCACAACAGCAACAGAACGGTCAGAGAGAAGGATAGAAGCATGGAAGATAGTTTGGAAATCAAAACTTTGTGCCAGACTCTATCAAAATTTTTTGATATGTCAAAGGCAACAACAAAAATTTCAAGAAAATTTCTAAAAGAGTATGACCAAGACTCGGTAAAGAAAACCAGAAGATCACGAACAGAGTGGCCTTGACGAAGCCCATACTGGTGACCAGATAAAAGGCTGTGAGGTAATAGGTGCTTCAGAATCTCCCTTTTGAGGATAGATTAAAAAAAACGTTAGTCAAGAAATTAAAGCAATAGGAGGGTACCTTGAGGGATTAGAACGGTCACCCTTTTTAGAAACAGACTGAATGTGGGTAAACGTCCAGCAAGAATGAATGGTAGATGTTGATAGACAGAGTTGAAAGAGTTTGAGTAGGCAATGTGCAAGCTCGGAGGCACATTTTCGGAGAAAAATAGGAGGGACTCCATCGGGACCATGAGCCTTCCGAGGGTTTAGGCCAGCGAGGGCTTGGAAAACATCACTGCGAAGAATCTTAATGGTTAGCATGAAGTAGTGAGAGGGTGGAGAAGAGGTAGGAAGAAGCCCTGAATCATCCAAGGTAGAGTTCAGCTTTAGAAATAGATGAGTTGACAGTGGTGACATTAAGTTGAAAAAAAGGTGTGGTGGAATGCTTCGTCCGACCCTGTATTCCATTCGCTGGTCCCCTGGGACTTTACGCCAGCCTCTGGCCGCTCCAGTTATCACCACGTGGGAGTGAGGTTAACCCTTATCCCTTTTGGCTCCGGACGCCAGCCTCGGCCGTGACCCGATCCGGCAGGCCCAGCAACCACCCCAGCATCATCAGTAATCGGCGTCCTGCCAGCCTTGGGCAGGGCAAGGACGCACGGCTCCATGCGACTACACATATTTTTCATTTGTACACTCTATTTTATTAATATATCTACAGCTGCTTTACAACGAGTCTATCTGTATCCTGCCTACCTCTACAAGGTAGAAGAACTTGAATTTCCCTAGTACATAAAAATGGTGGCCACGGTGAAGGAGTCCACCCTATTCAAGTCCTCCTGGCCCACGTGTCCTGCCTGTTCGTCGCCAATTACTAAAGCTACCTTTATTGCCTCCGGGTTACCTGCTAAGCCGTCACCGACGCAAGCTGCTACGCTTCTACACGTCTATGGTACTTTGTTCAGCTGCTTTCCGGGCCTCCTTAATGCTTTTTTTGCAAAGCCTGTCTTGCCATCCTGTTTTCTGTACGACTTCAAGCCGTCACCGACGCCGTCTCTGTTTCAAGTGTGGACTTTTTAAGCCATCACCGACCCAACTCGACTGCTTTGCTACTGATTCTGTCATTCCAAGAATTTGGATTTCTCAGTCATCAGTCTTCTACTGTAAATTGTGGTGTCTTCTTGTGGCCATCTCTGTAGCTAACGTGGGTCACTTATCTATGCTTGACGAAGACTATCGACAACATGTGCGTTATTTGTGCAGCATTATGATTTTTGCAGTGTACTGTTGTCATTTTGGAATGTATTTGGCATAGAAACGCCTTGTTCTCCTGTTTTAGAGCCATAGTGTTGTGCGGACGTCACAGCTAGTGTGAGTTTTGTGATGTGGCCACTATGTGACATTTTCTGACGTCACTGCTATGTGAGTTTTTGTGATTTGCCAATGGGCACTCAATTTTCTGACGTTATTGTTCTGTGAGCCTTACAATTGCCAATAGTGCATAAATTATGTGTCTTACACAAATAAGCTCGACTTTATTATGTAAATCATGTGCTTCAATGTGCCTCCATCACCCCATGTGCTTTGTTCACTGCGAGGACGTCTCGCGAAGAGTGGCCGAGCTATGAGGTGGGACGCTTCGACTGCTCCTGCATTCCATTCTCCTGTCCCCTAGGACCTAATGCCATCCTCCGGCCGCTCCGGCCATCAATCATCTACAGTAGTAGGGAACAGAAAAGGGGCTACTGTCAGTTGCCTCAGACACCTGAGTTTCAGTGAAGAAAAGAAGATGAGGTTTAGAAGAGGAGAGGTGGTGTTCTACAGATTGAAAATTAGATCTTAGACCGCGAATGTTGCAGAAGTTAATGAAGAAAAAGTTGAGGGAGGTGTCAAACACTTAGGGTCGTCGACAGAAAGGCAGTCCGACCTGGAGACATTTATGGTCCCCTCCCCAGATGGGAACTCCGAGGCTGGTGTAGGAGTCGCCATGATGATTTTAAATTTTTTGAGTGAAGGGTGTGTGTGTTATTAGGTGCTTGTAGTTTTGTGTGGAGGAAGAGAGTTGTCTTTAGAGGGCAGGCTGTGACTGCCCCCTTGTGTTGTGAGACACAAAGGGAAACGTTCAGTGAGGTCACAGCTGGGTTTAATGATAAGTTCACAGCACCCCCTGAACAGTGCTTTACAACGAATCTATCTGAACAGTGCTTTACAACGAATCTATCTGCATCCTGGTTAACTCCACAAAGTAGAAGAAGAAGCAATATATTATCAAGTACAAAAGGAGGGAAAGATGAAGAAGCAAAGTTATTGGAAATGTTTTTGGCTAGGTGCAGGAAGTTACAAGGGGAGTTAGATCTTGAAAATATTTAGACACTTTTTATTAATTTTTATTAACTTTTGGCTAGTTGGAGAACCGACTTGGTATGATTGCGGCGAGAAATATAAGGCGCATGAGATTCGGGTGATGGAACACTCAAGTACCCTTTGTGGGCCATCTCTTTATCATGCATAGCACGATAACATGCTGTGTTAAACCAAGGTTTGGAAGGTTTAGGTTGAGAGAAAGAGTGAGGAATGTATGCTTGCATGCCAGACACTATCACCACTGTTATGCGCTCAGCACACAGAGACAGGTCTCTAACTCGGAAGTAGTGGACATTCCAAAGAAAATCAGCAAAATACCTCCTCAGGTCCTCCCAGCTAGCAGAGGCAAAACACCAGAGGCACATCCGCTTTGTGGGATCCTGAGGAGAGACTGTCGTGATAGGACAAGATAAAGATATGAGATTGTGATCAGAGGAGCCCAATGAAGAAAATAGAGTGACAACATAAGTATATGGCTTAGAGGTTAGGAAAAGGTTAAGGATGTTGGGCGTATCTCCAATAGGGTCATGAATACGAGTTCGGTGTTGCAATAGTTGCTCTAGTTCGTGGAAGATATCAGAGTTAAAGGCTAGTTCATCAGGATGGTCAATGAAGGGAGAGGAAAGCCTAAGTCGGTGATGAACATTGAAGTCTTCAATAATGGAGTTCTCCGCAAAAGGGAAGAGTCAGAATGTGCCCCATTTGGTCTACTTATCAAGTTATTGTTGATTTTCAAATGAGGCATCATAATTTTTTTATTTTATTAAAAGATAATATTAATATAATCTTATCAGTATTAACTATGAACTTGTTCATTAAACACCAATTATGTAGTTTGCCAGACTCTTATGGAGAAAGATGGTTTGAAAATTTTATACTAGAGTCTGTGAAGTATAAGGACATGTCATCAGCAAGGAGTATTGTATTAGCAAAGCTGAAGACATTATGATAGGATGTCCATGTATATAATTCCATTTTCTTTTTGGAAGTATTATCATTATTACTATTATTTATCATTTATATATTTAATTTGTGTGTACGACGCTTCTCGTTTCCCTTTTGTTTTCGGATCACTCTCTAGGTGGCGTCGCGCGCGCCTCTTCAGCCAGCGGCCGGCCTCCGGGCCGTGAAGTCATAACTCTAAACCTGGCAGTCTTTGTATTATACAGGGAGATATTCTACACAGTGTTGTTGTCCCTGGGCCTTGGACATTACTATATGTGCTAGCACACCACCCTAGTACATATTTGGTGCCAGCGGTGCTCCTACACTGCATCCTGTAACTATTTATTTTTTTTTATTTATTTTATTTATTTTTTTTTTCGTGGCTGTCCTGCTCCGAGCGGACTCCCTTGGTTTACGGTGCCGCAAGATCCACACTACGTCCTCCCGTCTCGTGCTTTTGCAACGTCTGTTCCTGCTTTAGCCGAGCGTCCCTAGTGAGACACCTGCTACCAAGCTGCCTTGCGGTGTCTTCTGTGCTTGTGCTGTGTGTTCTTGGGATTTCTGGGCTGCGTCCCTACTGCTAGCCTTACGCCACAACGTGCGTTGTCGTCCCTTGAAGCACGCATCACCGCCCTGCGCTGCAGCCTTGATCCACTTCGGTTTTCCTGTGCCCACACAACCCGTGTATTTGCTGAGTTCCTTATGGGGTTTGAGGCCTGTTCCACGATTTGGATCTTCCTACACTGCTTTGAGGAGTATGCTTTGTCTCCTGTTGATTCTCTGCCAGCCTCCCATTCCCTGTGCTTTGTCCTGGTCTTATTTGCTATGATCATGGTCTACCGGCGTCCTCCGGCCTGCCGCCTACTGCTCTACAGCTATCATCTAAAAATCTTTTATCTAAAAATCATATCTGGATATTGTTATATCTGCAATAGACATTCCGGTACCATTCTTAGCCTCTTAATCTCCTGTTCACACTTCGAAACGTTCATGCTCCACTTATCATGGTTTTGTCATTGCCTGATCTCACGGAGCAGAAACGTTCAGTCTCTGCTATAGATGTCTGTTCTGCCGTTGTGATTGGAGATAATTGAGAGACCCCCGTAAGTGCTGTTCGCTTTCCCGTTCGCGTGTCAAATGTGCCTGTTGACTCCTGCGTCTTATCTTTGCCAGATTCTGTCCGCGTTCATAGGTTGGCTCTTGAAAGCACTCTTTCCTGTGTCTGAGATCATATAACTGATGCCTTGGTAACTAACCTAGTAGGTGGCCTGATCTCTCAAAAATAGCGTACTTCTTGGTTCTTTTGAAGTCTGCAACAGTGGGTCTTTTCATGACTCTCTACTCCTTATTGTTTCTGTTTCCCCTAACACAGATATTTCTCATGATACTGCTGGTCTCATTTCTCAGATTTCAACTCATATTAAGTGCTGGATTTCCCAGCAGCAAAGTCTCGTCTCCTCGACTTGCTTGTCAAACACAAACCGGCTGCTGCTTTCTCTAATGAACCACTTGGTATCACAGACCGTATTGCGCATCACATTTGTTTAAAACCTGATACACGTCCTTCTTATGTGCCTTCCTATCGTTTGCCTCACAGTTAGCATTCTGTTATTCAGAATTTAGTTGATGGAATACTGAAAGACGGTATCACCCAAGAATCACACTCTCCGTGGAACTCACCACTGTTTTTGGTTCCAAAGAAAGACGGTTCATATCGTGCTGTAGTCGATTTTCGGAAAGTTGACTCTCTGACTTTCCCTAATCATTATCCTCCTCCTGTTTTAAGTGACCTTTTGCAGTCCATCAGGAAAGATAACTGTATTCACTACTCTTAACCTCAAATCAGGTTTTTGGCAAATTCATTTGGATTCTAGTAGCCTTTTCTACGCCATCAGGCCATGAGTGGATCCATGCCCCAGTGGGTTTACATAACTCTCCCCTGACTTGCCAGCGACTTGTTAATACTCTTTTTCACGGTCTTATTGGCAATGGTTTGTTTTGTATAATTATATTGATGATTTGATCTTAGTATCACGTGATCATGAGTCTCACTTTGACACACTTGAACTTGTTTTGCAAAAAAATTCCAAGAAGCAGGTCTTAAACTTGACCTTCCTAAGTGTAAATTCCTTCGCTCACGCACTGAGCTTTTAGGTCATGCAGTTGACAAAGGTGGCATTCACACTACTGAAGGTAAGCTTCAGGCAGCTCAAAACTTTCCTATCCCGAAGTCAGTAAACCACGTGCGTTCTTTCCGCGGGTTATTACCGCAAATCCGCGGGTTATTACCGTGCATTCTTTAGAGACTTTGCATCCATTGCGTCGCCTCTCACGCGTCTTCTCAAAAAGGATGTCTCTTTCATATGGCATGACGCCCAGCAAACTAGCTGTAACCGGCTCAAACACGCATTCATTCATGCTCCATTCCTTGCATTTCCAGATTACAGTCTGCCTTTTACACTTTGCAGTGATGCAAGTGTTTTAGGAATAGGCGCTGTTCTAATGCAGCAGACTGAGAGTTCTCGTCCTCATGTCATTGCGTATGCCAGCCATACCCTGAATGCTACTGAATTTCGCTACTCAGTTACTCATCTAGAGGCTCTGGCACTGTTATGAGCTTTACGTAATTTTCGTGACATTAAGTATGGCTACCAATTGCTTGTTTATACTGATCATGCTGCCTTCTTTCACTTCTTCAAGGATAAAAATCTATCAGATCGTCTTGCCAGACGGTTTGTCATGGTTGATGAATTTAACGCAATGATCAAGTATTTGCCCAGTAAAGCAAATGAGACTGCTGACGGTCTTTCTCGAAAAATTGTTGTTGTTTCTGTGTCAGAAATTACTATTTTCTCACGAGAGGAACTTTTTGCTGCCCAGCGCCAAGACCCTTAATGGACCGTTGTGCTATGTGACTTAGAATCGGGAGATTCTAAGGCATAGAACTAGTTGATTGTTCCTTTGTCTCAGTTTTCCCTGGCTGATGTTATATTACCATGTCATGATGTGTCAGTGTAGCGAAGGTGAGGTGCTACTTGGCCGCCCGGAAGTTGCTCAAGCGAGAAGTGTAGGCTCCCAACTATGACTCTTGGTCATAGCAGTGTTTAGTCCTTGAAGGGTAACAATTTCCAGTGTCATAACTGTGTAGCTCTGGCAAAGGAAACTTAGCCTGGGTAATCTCTTTCTGTTTATTCAGCAAAAACATGAACAATATATACAAAAATTACTTAACATAATAAATGATATATACAAAATTATAGAAAAAGAGAGTGTATGTGTGTGTGTGTATGTCTGTGTGAAGAAAGGAGTAATAAGATGTATTGAGAAGATGTGTAACACATGTGTCAAAGAGCGTGCACAGAATGTGTACAAGTAAGAGATATGTATAAAGTGAGGATAGAAGAGGTGAAAGATAAAAGTCTGTGCAGTAGAGAGAGTGAAAACGGAAGGGTGAAAATATAACAGAAAACGGAGTGCTAGGAACGGTGACTTGTGTCCCGCTACAGTATTCCCCCCCTAGTGACGAGGGAGGAGGAACGTAACCGTCTTCTGGTGCCGAGTGGTGTTGGTGGCGACGTTCTGGCCGATGGTGTTGATGACGGCCGGGTCACTGTGAAGGAGGTAGGCAGGCTTGACTCGGTCGATGGAGATGGTGTCAGCCTTACCATCCTTGTCCACAGTGACCGTCTTTCTCCTCCTGCTCAGGACTTTGAAGGGGCCTTGGTAGGGCTGCTGCAGGGGCTTCTTCACAGCGTCAACCCTGACGAACACGTGCGTGCAAGTGTCCAGATCCTGGCTGACAAAAGTCTTGGAGGGAGACGTGCGAGGCTGGACAGGCTGCAGACGCTGCATGAAGTCAGAGAGGTTGGCAGCAAAGTCCTGAACGCTGCAAGGAGTAGAGCGAGGTGCAGGAGTTAGGAGTTCGCCAGGTAACCTGAGCTTGGTACCATAAACGAGCTCGGCGGAGGAGTGGTGTAGGTCTTCCTTTAGTGATGTCCGTATGCCAAGGAGGACGAGAGGAAGTGCCTGGAACCAGTCTGCACGTGTGGCAGAGTCAGCTAAGGAAGACTTCAGCTGACGGTGGAATCTCTCAACGGTGCCATTTGCCTGCGGGTGGTAACTGGCTGTCCTGAAGCGTTGGATGCCTAGTAGTGACATCACCTTGTACCACATACTGGACTCGAACTGGCTGCCACGGTCAGAAGTAAGGCTGAGAGGGACACCGAACCTGGAGATCCAAGTAGTGATGAAGGCACGTGCGACGGAGTCCGTTGTGATGTCAGCCAAAGGTGCAGCTTCTGGCCAGCGTGTGAAGCGGTCGACGCAGGTGAGAAGGTACCGGTAACCGTCAGAGTAGGGTAGTGGTCCAGCGAGGTCGACATGCACGTGGTCGAACCGTGAAGAGACTGGAGTGAAGGCGGCCGCAGGAGAGCGTGTGTGTCGCCACACCTTGGAGGCTTGGCACTTGACACATGTGCGGGTCCACAGCCTGACGTCTTTGTTGATGCCAGACCAGATGAAGCGTGAGGTCATCATCTGCTGAGATGCTCGGATGCCAGGGTGGGAGAGGTCGTGCAGCTGACGAAAAACACGATACCGGTGGGTCTTCGGCAGGTAGGGCCGACAGGAATCGGTGGAAGTGTCAGCGTAAACGTGCACTGTGGTTCCTGGGAGTTGTATCTTCTTCATCTGTAGTGCGGGGTTGTCTTGGAGTTGCCGCAGCTCTTCATCGTTGGCCTGGTCAGCAGCGATGGCAGTGTAGTCGATGGGAGAAGATGACACAGCAGAGATGTTGCGCGAGAGAGCATCAGCTGGGGCGTTGTGTTCATCTTTGACGTAGCGCAAATCCGTGGTGAACTGCGAGATGAAGTCGATGTGACGCAGTTGTCGCGGTGAACAGGAGGTCTTGATGTGCAGGGACTTCGAAGTGAGTGGCTTGTGGTCGGTGTATACATGGAAGTTGCGACCTTCCACGAAGTACCGGAAACGCTTGATGGCCTTGTAGACGGCGAGAAGTTCCCTGTCGTAAGTACTGTACTTGGATTCCGCCTTGTTAAATTTCTTTGAGAAAAAAGAGAGCGGTTTCCAACCTCCGTCGACATACTGCTGTAGAACTGCTCCGATGCCGATGTCAGAAGCGTCTGTGGCGATAGAGATGATGCCATCTGGGGTAGGGAAGCTGAGAGGTGAGACGGAGCTGAGAGCTTGTTTTGCTGCTGTGAAAGCTTCCTCAGTGGCTGGAGTCCAGACTAAGGAGATGGACTGTCCTCTCTTGCAAGGCTTGATCATCGTGTAGAGCGGCTGAAGAAGTAGTGAGCAGCTGGGGATGAAGCGGTTGTAGTAGTTCAGCATCCCCAGGAAATGCTTGAGTTGGCGCTGTGTTGTAGGCTTGGGGAAGTTCTGGATGGACTCGCACTTTTCTTGCAGTGGAGTGATGCCTTCCAAGGAGACAGTGTGGCCAAGGAAGGTGATGGAGGGGACCCCAAACACAAACTTGTCGACGTTGACTTGCACCCCGTAGTCTTGCAAACGGGTGAGTACTTGCTGGAGGTGCTGTTGGTGCGTCTCTGCGTCAGGACTGGCGATGAGGAGGTCGTCGATGTACGCGAAGCAGAAGGGGAGACCTCGAAGGACTTCGTCAATGAAGCGTTGGAAGGTTTGAGCGGCATTCCTCAAACCAAAGGGCATCCTGACGTACTCGAACAATCCGAAGGGTGTGATGAGAGCAGTCTTCGGAATGTCCGCTGGATGGACGGGAATGTGGTGAAAAGCTTTCACAAGGTCGATCCTCGAGAAGTAGGTGCATCCGGAGAGCTGAGAAGAGAACTCCTGGATGTTAGGCACTGGGTACCTGTCCTCGACGGTGCGCGAGTTGAGAGCGCGGTAGTCTCCACATAGTCGTAGTTCGCCATTTTTCTTAGGCACGATGTGGAGAGCGGAAGACCAGTTGCTGGAGCTGGGCCGTATGATGCCTTGCTGAATGAGGGACTCGAACTCTGCCTTGGCTTGTCTGGCGCGCTTTGGAGCTAGGCGGCGGGCCTTGGCATGGGTAGGAGGTCCCTTGGTCTCGATGTGGTGCGAGACGTGGTGTGTGACCGGCTTGCTGGCTGAGTACGGCTGCGTCAGCGTAGGGAAGGACTTCAGCAGGGAGGAGAACTGGTGGTCTGCCTTGACGAGGGAGATCTGTGTGCTATCAACATGAGTGACCTGTCCCTTTGTTGTGACTGAGGTGAGAGGATCGAGCAGCTTCCGACCCTTGATGTCCACTAGGAGACCGAAGTGTCGGAGGAAGTCAGCACCTAGAATTGGTTGCGTGACAGCTGCTACGTAGAACGTCCACTCGAAGGTACGGCGGAGGTTCAGGTGAAGTTGCAAAGTGCGTCGCTTGTACACAGGAATCTCCGTACCATTGGCGGCGTGAAGGTGAAGGAGGGGAGGCAACGTCCGGAGTACACCAGGGGCAGGGAGAATACTGACGTCTGCACCAGAGTCGATGAGGAACTTGGTCCGGGAGAGAGGGTCATACAACTTCAGTAGCGCAGACGAGGTGTCGCGAACACTATGCGCCGCTAGTGCTCGCTGTTGGGGTTTAAAGACTTGGCGAAGGTACAGGGAGCCTTACAATTTCTTGCGTCTTTCCCGAACTCTTCATGGTAGTAGCAGAAAGTAGAAGTCTCCGGCGTCTTACTCTTTGAACGCTGGCGGCGCCGGAAGTGGTGTCTGGAGGAAGAACGCGGACGTGAGCATGAGCGTTCTCTGACCTCTCTCCGAAGATCTCTCACTTCAAGTATAAGCTGTGAGACGAGCTCAACAAGTTGCTTGGTAATGTCTTCTGCTGAGATGGAGGCTACGGAGTCGACGTCATCAGGTATTGTGCTGAGTGGACCACCACGTGACTGTGTAAAGTACACTACAGGCGCCGAAAAGTCCGGGAGCCACAGCGGTGAGGAGTGAAGGCGTGAGGCACCGGTGTGACCGGGTGCCACAGCGGTGAGAGATGCCGAATTGGGGCAATGTCACTTCACTCACCACTGAACGAACTGTACGTTATCCTTGGCACCGCACTGTAAATAATCCACGGATGACAGTGTTAATCCTGGGCGATGGACTGTAGGTAATCCCCAATGAAGAGCTGTAGATGGAGGCGGGACGAGGCCAGTGGGAGGGCTCCAGGTAAAAGCAGGAAACTGGAGGGGCCGGCAGAAGTTACGTGGAGGAGCGTCCGCGACTGGGAGAGACTGCTGGCCAGTGGCGAGGGCCAGCTGGAGAGTGCCGCGGGGGGGGGGGGCGCCGTGAGGGCGGCCGGGCGGCGGGGGGCGGCATACGGGCGGCGGCCGGCGGGGTGGCGGCCGGGGTCTGCTGCTGGAGGCGGCGACACCGGCGAAGGGGCAGCTGCCGGAAGATTCGCCCGTAGCCGACCGCGTCGCCTTGGCCAGGTGGTTGGAGGATAGCAGCAGGGTGGACTTGGCTGATCACTCCGGAAAAAAAACAACGGGGTCACCAATTGTAGCGAAGGTGAGGTGCTACTTGGCCGCCCGGAAGTTGCTCAAGCGAGAAGTGTAGGCTCCCAACTATGACTCTTGGTCATAGCAGTGTTTAGTCCTTGAAGGGTAACAATTTCCAGTGTCATAACTGTGTAGCTCTGGCAAAGGAAACTTAGCCTGGGTATTCTCTCTCTGTTTATTCAGCAAAAACATGAACAATATATACAAAAATTACTTAACATAATAAATGATATATACAAAATTATAGAATAAGAGAGTGTATGTGTGTGTGTATGTCTGTGTGAAGAAAGGAGTAATAAGATGTATTGAGAAGATGTGTAACACATGTGTCAAAGAGCGTGCACAGAAAGTGTACAAGTAAGAGATATGTATAAAGTGAGGATAGAAGAGATGAAAGATAAAAGTCTGTGCAGTAGAGAGAGTGAAAACGGAAGGGTGAAAATATAACAGAAAACGGAGTGCTAGGAGCGGTGACTTGTGTCCCGCTACATCAGTTCACTAGAAAACAGTGACACAACTTGTCATTCCCACTTCTTTAGTTCCATTAGTGCTCCAGCTCATTCATGACGCTCCACAGTCCGGTCATCCACGACGTGACAAATCTTTAAAAATGGCTCATAAGCGTTATTACTGGTCTATGATGAACCTTGACATCACAAATCATGTAGCGCAATATCTTTCTTGTGTACAAACTCACACAACTCCTGTGCTTGAATATCCGAAATATATAAAGAAATTAAGAAATATATAAAGAATTAATATATGAAGCTATAGACAAACTTTGTGTGTTCTCGAGTTTCTGTATAGCTTCTTACCTTCACTATGCTTGATATTTTTTTTTTCTTTTCATGTATAAGGTACTGCTGATAGGTTATTTTCTCCTCTTTTGGTTGGTGTTTTGTTTTTTATCTTATA
Organism: Scylla paramamosain; assembly: GCF_035594125.1. Taxonomy (NCBI): domain Eukaryota; kingdom Metazoa; phylum Arthropoda; class Malacostraca; order Decapoda; family Portunidae; genus Scylla; species Scylla paramamosain. Next base: position 13,858,954 of record NC_087187.1, read on the forward strand.
TATATATATATATATATATATATATATATATATATATATATATATATATATATATATATATATATATATATATATATATATATATATATATATATATATATATATATATATATATATATATATATATATATATATATATATATATATATATATATATCGAGGATAGATAAAAGGGGCCTTTTACCTGCCCTCGAGGAAACAAGTATCGTCACATTGATGGTGTAGATGCGGGTTCTCCCTTGGGTGTGCTCATGGCCAACTTCTTTCTGGGCTGCATGGAGGAAGAAGTGTTTAATAAGACTGAAAAGCCTGATATATATATTACCCCTATATTGACGATATATTCAAGACTACAAGCAACATCGGTGCTGATCAGTTCAAGCTTTGCCTTGAAGAATTTTCTGGTCTCAACTTCACCATAGAACACAGTGTAAACGGTACCATGCCTATCCTCAACACATTCGTGAAGCGACAGCAAGTGAAATTCAACACAGTAGTGTATATCAAGCCAACTAAGCCTGGGCACTGCCTTAATGGAAGGAGCGAATGTCCTGACCGACATAGGGACAATGCTACTGGTGCCTACATACGAAGGGCACTCACACACTGCAGTACTTGGCAGCAAGTGCATAACGAAATTAGAGAGGCGACACAAGTCTTAATAAACAACGGCTTCAGTGAAGAGAACATCATCCAGTAAACCAACAATATCATCGATAAGTGGTATAACTCCAGTTCCTCTGAAGACTCAAGAAAGCCTGACATCACCACATACTACCGTGCCTTCTTCCCCACATCATGCAAAGATGAAGGAATCATTACACAAACAATGAAAAGAAACATCAAGCCCACATATTCAGAATGGAACATAAAACTATACTACAGGAACATATACTACAGGAACAAGAAAATCATTACACAAACAATGAAAAGAAACATCAAGCCCACATATTCAGAATGGAACATAAAACTATACTACAGGAACATATACTACAGGAACAAGAAAACCAGCCACCTCCTGCTCAGAAACAGTCCCCACATAGAAAAAGAGACAACCCAGAAGTCACACGCCGTGTGTAAGTTCACCTGTAAACAAGGAAACTGACGAAATTCTCTTCATCTTACATCGGCATGACGACGACGAAGCTGTTTCGACGGCTCACCTGCCACCTTCACGAAGGAGAAGTGGCTTCACGAAGAAGTCTTGCCTAACAAACTTGTTAAGTTTTTACAGTAAAGTGTACGAGACAGTAGATAATGGTGATAGTTATGATATCTTATATATGGACTTTAGTAAAGCATTTGACAAGGTACCCCATCAAAGGCTCCTGAGAAAGGTTAGGGCACACGGGATAGATAGGAAGGTGTTAGGCTGGATAGGGTCATGGCTTAGCGACAGGCGACAGAGAGTTGTAATAAACGGCTCGAAATCCAAGTGGGGTCATGTAGTTAGTGGGGTGCCACAGGGATCAGTATTAGGGCCATTGTTATTTCTAATATATATCAATGACTTGGATAGTGGAATTAGTAGTGATGTTAGTAAATTTGCGGATGACACAAAGATAGGTAGATTAATTAGGTCAGAATCGGATGCCATCGCCTTGCAGGCAGATTTAGATAGGATGAATGAATGGACGGACAGATGGTAAATCCAATTTAATATCAATAAATGCAAAGTACATAGCGTAGGTAGAGGAAACCCACACAATAGGTACACATTAAACAACGAAACTCTGGTAGGTACAGGGTACGAGAAAGATTTAGGAGTTATAGTTAGCACTGAACTCCGTCTAGGAAAACAATGCATAGAGACCAGAAACAGGGCAAATAGGTTACTAGATTTCATTTTCAGGAGCGTTAAAAGTAGAAGGTCGGAAGTAATATTAAAGTTATACTTTGCGCTGGTCAGACCTCATCTAGACTACGCTGTGCAGTTCTGGTCCCCACATTACAGGAAAGATATAGATCTATTAGAATCAGTATAGAGAAGAATGACTAAAAGGATACAGGGGATAAAGAGTATTCCTTACGAGGCGAGATTGAAGCTGTTAAATTTACATTCTTTAGAGAGACGTAGGTTAAGAGGGGACCTGATAGAAGTCTTTAAGTGGTATAAGGGTTATAACAAGGGGGATGCAAGCAAAATTCTTAGGATCACCAACCAGGGTAGAAAAAGATATAACGAGTTCAAGCTTAAAAAATTTAGGTTTAAGAAGGAGATAGGAAAAAATTGGTTCTCAAATAGAGTGGTAGATGAGTGGAACGGACTCAGTAATCATGTCATCATGTAAGTAATCATGTAATCATGTAAGGTTAGACAGGTTTATGGATGGGGATAATAGTTGGAAATAGGTAGGTATATTTCATACAGGGACTGCCACGTTTAAGCCTGGTCGTTTCTTGCAGCTTCCCTTATTTGTTATGTTCTTATTTTCTGACAGCCGGAGCCCCAAGAATGCACTTACAACAGCAGCATGGCATCAAGATCACAAGAAAAGACCTGGAAGAAAAGTCTGAAATTTTAGATATGTGTGCAGATGCGAGACGTCTTGCAGTACACTTTACATAAAATAATTCAACCCCAGGCTGAATGTACAGGCCAAGGATTTACAGGCCCTTCCGAGCATGAGAAGGGACCAAGCACCGCCGCCAAAGAGTTAGCCCGCCAGCCAACTGAAGCCAATAAAGAAAATATCTGTAAAAAAATAATAAATGCTGATCTAGCGATCACATTTAATGAATATATATATATATATATATATATATATATATATATATATATATATATATATATATATATATATATATATATATATATATATATATATATATATGTAAGAAGTTGAAGTGGGCGCGCCTGCGAGAGGCTCACAGACTAGTCAGCGAGGCCCGCCAAAACGAGTCTTAAGGCCCTGAAGGTTTGTTGTTGTGGGGATTTTGGCGGGAGAGGCGAGCGAGAGAGAGACAGGGTGCAGAGTAGTGGTGGATTTGCCATTTGATTTGCAGGTATGTTATTGGGATTTGTTGTATTCTTTCATGGTGAAACAGTGTACATTGGGGGACATTATTGGGAGATAGGGTGGTGATTTGTACGCTTGGTTGGCAGGAGTTTGGTCTTGGCAGTGTGCTGTGGGACGTCAGTGAGGTGGCACCGTAGCAGATACTGTGAACTAAGGAGGCTGCAGTGAGGAACTTGCTGTCCCTGGCTGCTATGGTGTTAGTACCGCCGTGCATGGAGGAAGAGCTGCAGTACTTCAGGGTAGTGGTAGTGGTGTACCTTCAGCGCGTTGGGTCGGTGTGCGGTTGGGCCTATAGGGTGTGAGGGTCCTGGGGGTACTGGTTAGGGTGGGACAGTGTCAATGGCATATAACATTTCTTGTGTTGGTGCGTGAAGTGTTTATTTCTCCTGTTTATTTGTATGTGGATTTACCCATTTTCTCATGGGATCAGGTATTTTGGAGTGCCAGCAGTGTGGCCTCTAAGAGTGTTAAGCACTCATATTTTATTTGTGTTTTCTTTATTATGTACTCAACCATTAAATTTTTAAATTGTGGCCCGGGTTTCTGTGAACCTAAGCAGGAGGTTTAAATTAATCAGTGGGTTCTTGTGGTGAGTGCTTGGTGAGCCTAATTAAGGTAGGTTAACTGTGCCCTAGTTTTGCACTCATTACATATATATTAACAGTGGTGTACCTTGGGGTACGTCCTATCACCCACTCTCTTCCTATTATTAATCAATAATCTTCCAAACCAAACTTCTGTTCTTATCCACTCCTACGTTGATGATACCACCCTGTACTTTTCCACATCTTTTCGTAGACGTCCAACCCTTCAGGAAGTAAACAGTTCACGCAGGGAAGCCACAGAACGCCTGACTTCTGATCTCTCTAAAATTTCTGATTTGGGGCAGAGCAAACTTAGTACCGTTCAATGCCTCAAAAACTCAATTCCTCCATCTATCAACTCGACTCAACCTTCCAGACAACTGTCCCCTCTTCACTGACACTCAAGTGTCCCCCTCTTTTGCACTGAACATCCTTGGCTTGAACCTAACGGCTTGAGATCAAGAAGGAGAATCTACTTGAAGCAGAAAAGAGAAAAATGAGAATGCGAGAATTTATGAGAGAGAAATGAGAATACTTGAGGTAGAAATACATGAAGAAGAGGCTGAAGGGAATATAGTATATGAGATGGAGAAGGCTCGATTAGCGATTAATTCACTGTATGGCATGAGAAGAGAAGGAGTGAAAGAAGATACAGAAAAGAACCATATGGTGAGAAGTCTAAAGTTGATAAATGAGTCAGATAAGAAGGTGACAGAATGATTCAGGAGATTTGAGAAGGCATCAGAATTAAATTGGCTTCAGTAGAAACGGGTTGACCCTCTTGCTAATTTGTTGAAGAGCAATGCGTTAGGAGCCTATGTCAATGGAGAATTTAGGTTAGGTTAGGTTAGGTTAGGTTAGGCACGTTAGAAAGCTTAGCCACGGTGGAGATGAGGCTTGTTTGCCCACTAGTGATCGCAGAGATGCCTGTGACACTAACGGAAAATCTGCCAGTGTCGGGTGTTGATTTCCTCTTAGAGAATAATTTGGCAGGTGGGAGAGTTTGGAACCAACCCCCATCAGCGGACACCGTCCTATATCTGGAGGCCGCTGAGAATCCTGACCCTGTTGATGTTCTTATTCGCTCCAGTCTAAGTCAATAATACAGGGCCACCGAGAGAGGAGTGCAGAGCGGATGTGGATGCCGCAGTAGGAGAAGAGTGCCCAGAGTCCTGTCCCGCTGCTGGCGAAAGTTTCGGTGAGGAAGGGTTGAGCTCATCTTGAGTCATTGTGCTGGGGCTGAGTGCACTAAAACCGAGCCACCGAGGGAAGCAAATGGCTTTGTTGAGAGTGTTTCCGTGGGTGAAGGCGAACCATTTGGGTTAGATTTGTTTGTTTACTGGCTTGCCTCACCCTGCCTCATCTCTCAGAGGTGGCGAGGAGGCGGAGTTGCCACTTAGGTTTGAGGCTGTGGGCGCCGGTGCTCAGTCCAAGATCCAGTCTGGTATGTCTGACGTGTTAGGGGGTCACTGCCGAGGGCGGGGAGCAACTTGCTCCTTTGCCAAGACAGACACGTTGGATGTTTGCTCACGTAGCGAACCGCCCGCGTTGATAGCTGCTACTACAGCTACTTGTATACCAGAGGAAGGTTCTGCCCCTCAGAGATGTGCTGATTCACTTCTTGCCAAGGCAGGAGAGGGTAGCAAGGAAGCAGAGGGTTGGGCAGTGTTTGCAGAGTAACAATATTTTGAATAGCTGGTTGTGCCATCCGCAGTTAAGGAGGTACGGGTGCAAATAACACGTAGAGGCTCAGTTTGTAGCCGATCTGGAGTAAGGTTGACTCGGGAGCAGTTACGATGGTTTTGCAGGCTTGGCGTGGTCACGTTTGGCGAGTGTAGACGCGTTAGTCGAGTCGGCAACCCTCTTGTCTGGGAACCTTCTTCCCAGTGATATGGCAGGTATTACTTTCTCTGTTTTGAGGATTGTACGAAATTTTGTTAGCCCGATTCCTCCTCCTTGTAGTTGTGAAAATGCTGACGTGGGCGTTACGGCGCAGCGTCGTGAGGCAGTGTTGAGTGAGGCCGTGTAGCTTGCGGCTCAGAAGGCACCCACAACATTGCTGGGGGCTTCGTGTGGCCAAGCCGTTGTTAAATGCCAGGTATTAGGCCCAAGTAGTGAAGTATGTGATGACTGGTACTGTCCTCTTCGAAGCGACAAGGAGTCGGGTTTGACGCGAAGTGAATGCACGCGGGAACAGTTGCTGAAACCGTTAGCACCAATGCACGTTGGCCAGACTCGGATTGGAGCCGGAGTTTGTTGTGATGGGAAGGCCACGTGTGAGAGTTCTGCCCCGCGTGCGGAATGTGTGTGCTGCGTCTTGGAAAGGAGCAGCTGTTCGCTCGTTGTGGCAACCTCTTTGTCATCGAGTGATCATCGGGAGGAGTGGGAAGTGACAGCATTGTTGCGCTTGACAGTGAAACAGGCTTGGTCGGGTCATATCCCAGAATCACAGTTTCATTTAATAAAGAGCAGGCATGTGGCTTCTCTTATCTTTGCCGCAGAAGTGGCACTTTTAGTTCATTCATTTTATGGGTGTGACATAGCGGCTCTGAGGAGCCAGGAGGGGCAAGACGGAGTTGAAATGAGGGCAGTGGTGGCCTCGTGGAGGAAGCTGTGTGTCCTCCAGTGAGAAGTAGTAGAGGGGCCCGAGAGTTGGTAATGCTTTGTGACCCAGGAGTAGGCTTTGTTCAGCCAGGAAGTGTGTTGCCTGGCGATGCCACGATGACACACCAGGAGGCTAAGGCGCCTGGTGGGCGCGTTGTGTCAGAAGTGCAGGGATGTCGCTTTTAGGTGACTTTTGTACTTGTAGGGAAAAAGTACAGAAGAAGGAGTAGGCTTTGTAGTAGAAGGAGCGGAAGAGGTGAGAGTAGATGGAGAAGTAGGGAAGGCAGAGGCGAGGCACGAGAAGACGACGGAAAAGGGTGGAAGAAAGACAGGAGTTAAAGGAGAAGCTGGAGCAGTCGTAGCTGTTGGATGAAAAATAATATGAATACAACTCCCTGTAAGAGTAAATCGTCACGCCAGTATCGCCGAGGAGATTACAGGTCCTGTGTGAGAGGCAAAGACAGCCGTCATGGAAGGTGCAGAAAATGACACCTGGTGTACTCTAAAGACCGTAGTAATAGTGATGATCACTGTTTTATTATTTTTATGATGTTCTCTGTATTTGTAATTCTGAGTGCGTCTCTTTAATTGTAATTTAAGTTGTTCTGACACGTTGGAGTGTGTATTTGTTTGCAGAAACGTGAGTCTATTCGTTATATGTGCAAAAATTTCGTAAGTTTATGTGACTACCGAAATCTCAGTGGGGAAGGACGCGATACACCCAACGATACACCCAACGAAATAGCGTACAGAGATAGCAAGGAGAAGAAGAGAGAGAGAGAGAGAGAGAGAGAGAGAGAGAGAGAGAGAGAGAGAGAGAGAGAGAGAGAGAGAGAGAGAGAGAGAGAGAGAGAGAGATTGACACGCCGACTCGAATAACACTCCAAATATTTACCTAAAAAAAAATATATATATATATATATATATATATATATATATATATATATATATATATATATATATATATATATATATATATATATATATATATATATATATATATATATATATATATATATATATATATAATAGAAGTTATCCTTTACTACTTAATTCCTCCCACTCCCATTCCTTCTTGAAAATTGAAATTGATAGATCATATAACAGAGCTTCTCTTTCCTACAGTATAATTAGTTTTCACCCAGCCTTTCAAATAACCCCACACTATATTTTGTAAGATAATGCTCAACTTGAGTGAGAGCGACGTGTGAATATCACGCACTTTCCCCCCTTTCCCCCAGTTCCCCTTTCACTCCTCTGCCACATGAACTAGCCTCGCACGCCTCCCAAAGTTGCGTGGGTGCCTGCCTTTGTTAGTAGTAGACCGGACACCATTGAGGACATGCGCGGCGTAGAGTGAGGCAAATAACACGTGACAGGGAGGGCATAGACTATTACTTTATTACCCACGGGTGGGATTACTTAGTGCCGCGTTATTATAATGAGTGCTAGTTGGGCCCCATGGGAGACCAGTATGTGGACAGTTCTAGTTTGTATTTCATGGGCGTGTCAGGGCTCTTGTGTCTGCTACCCCTGCAGGCTATGTATGTGACTTTACCTGCATTCTGTGTTATCTGACTGTCAACCATATTTGCGCCTGCATTCTGACGGGAGCAGACACTGTTTTCTCCCACCTTTTCTACCCCTGTACTGTGTCTAGTTGTAGGTCTGGTGTGTGACTGAGTGTTGTGAATGTTGTATGTCGTATTTTAAATGCTGCTGATGATGTTGCTGCTGCTGTGTGTATGTGTGTGTGTGTGTGTGTGTGTGTGTGTGTGTGTGGACGTGTTTAGTGAGTAGTGACCTGACGCTAATATAACTGGCTAGTGTAGACATGGCGCCTTGTGTTGCTGAGTCGTCTGGTTGTGTTAGTTCTCCTGTTCTCGAGGCCTTCGTTGCGAAGGTCTCAGAGGTAAAGGCTGAGTTCCATTGAAGGATCTCGGAGGTGCAGGCTGACTTTCGTGAGAGGATCTCAGACCTGCGGGCTGAGTTCTGTGAGAGGATCTCAGCACCTGTGGGAGGGTCGTGCCCCCCCGTCACCTTACCTAGTAAGGCGACGGAGGAGCAGTGGTCGGTTGTGTGCAGGGGAGCCAAGAGGATGAAGGTCCTCAGGGCGCCTTGCGTGGAAACGAAGAATCCCTTCATTGTGCTGGAGGAAGTGAAGATGGAGGAGGACATGGCGGGAAGAGACAAGAAGGAGGGGGCAGATGCAGTTACCCTGCCCCAAGGTAGAGTGCTTGTGTTTGGTGATAGTCAGGTTAGGCACTTAGTTAGTGCGTTCTATGCTAGGGATAGGAAGCGTAGGTCAAGGGTATGTTTGCCGGGGGCCGGGATAGGGAAGGAAGCTGATAGGCTAGACACGTGCTTGGAAAAAGATGGGACCAAGCCCATTGTTTTTCTCAGTGCGGGAGGGAATGACCTTGGTAAGGACAGGATTTGGGACAAGGGAGAGATCCCCGTGATATGTGGTGTCTTGCCGAGGAGGGGAGTTGGTGCTGAGTGGCTGTCCAGGGCTATTACAGTGAATCGCAAGCTCGCAAATCATTGTAAGAGTAATGGATGGACGTTCATCGACAACTGGGACATTTTCTATGGTAGGGACACCCTGTACGCCAGGGATGGATAGCATTTGTCACGCCAGGGTGTTCGTGTTTTGGCCGAAACACTCGAGCGGGAGGTAACTGAACTCCAGCGCTTTTTTCGTTAGTCGGGAGGGAAGAAAGGGTTGTGAGGAGAAGGCGAGGGGCAAATTAGTTAAATCTAGAAAGGTAGCTAGCTCAGGGAAGGTGAGAAATACCTTAAGTGTTTACTATACAAACTGTTGAAGTATTCTGAATAAAATAGACTTGCTTAGAGGAATAGCGTGTGTAGAGAAATTTGATATTGCTTTAACTGAAACTTGGTTAGATATGTCAGGAAAAGTATTTAATCCGGAGGTTAAGATAGATGGTTATACAATGTTCTATAAAGATAGAGAAAACAGGAAAAGAGGAGGCGTCGCGTTATACGTTAGGGACACATTACAATGTTATATTAAAAGTAGAATTAAAACAGATAACAAAGCAGAGTCGATATGGGAAGATATTAAGGAAGGATCGCAGTCAGTAGTACTAGGGGTACAAGGAAGCAGAGGAATTTCTTAAGGTAATTCAGGATAATTCTTTAAAACAGGTAGTCGTAGAACCCACAAGGTGAAATAATATTCTAGATTTAATTCTTACTAACAGGGAGGAAGCAGTCACGCAGGTAGAGGTTGAAGGACAGCTAGGTAACAGTGATCATAGGGAAATTAGGTACAATTTAGAATGGGAAGAAACTTTTAGAAGTAAAAACACCAGTAAAATACTTGACTTTAGGAGAGCAGATTGTGAAGAATTAAAAAGGTACCTCCAAGGAGAAGACTGGCAACGGATGCAAGGTGAGGTCAGGTCAGGGACGGAGTTCAGAGAGATAAGGCAGGATGAGAGAGGTGAGGTGAGGTCTGAGGGTGTAGGACAAGAGGGAAGATGTGTTCGGAAGGGGCGGAGGAAAGAGGAAGGGGGAGATAGGTGTGAGTATGTTGGAATGTCAGGTCATGCTGAAATGAGAAAGGTGAGGTCGAGGAGAGTAGATGAGGAAGTGGAGAGGATGGTAGGGGCCGCGATGAGGGGATTAGGTGAGGTAAATGTAGATGAATTATATAAATGTTTCGTAGGTAAAGTTCATACAGGTCAGTTATCAAATATCCCATATAGGGCAATAAGATCACAGAAAAATTACCCTAAATGGATGACTGCTAGGTTAAAGCATTATATAGGGCGTAAGAGAAGTATATATAAGAGATTAAGGGTAGGTGAAGAAGTTTTAAGGTAACAATATAATGAATTAGAAGAGTCAGGAAGTTAACGAGGAAAGCTAAGGGCAATTATGAATTAAAGGTAGCCAGCCAGGCGAAGACAGACCCCAAGGGATTTTATCAGGTATACAGGACGAAGAATAAGGATACTATAGGTCCATTGAAGCCAGCAGAATAGTTTGTTAATTTTGGGGAGGAGATTAGTAAACTTCTGAATGAGTATTTTTTTTAACTGTCTTCATCCAGAAAAACATGCAGGATATGCCAGATAGTGAACAGGTGTTTAGAGCAGATGAGAATGAGAAGCTAACAGATATTTCCATAACTAGGGAGATAGTGGAACAGGAGATAGATAGGCTAAAAAGTTCAAGACACCAGGACCAGATGAAATATATCCCAGAGTACTTAAGGAATGCAAAGAGATTATTAGTGAGCCGTTAGTTTCTGTCTTTAGGAAATCACTGGAGTCGGGTGAGGTACCAGTAATGTGCGGGCAGGCTAATGTAGTACCCATCTTTAAGAAAGGAGATAAAACTTTAGCGTCTAACTATAGACCTGTCAGCTTAACTTCAGTTGTAGGTAAAATATTACAGTCAATAATAGCGAAGAACATTAGGAAACATTTAGACAAACATAACTTGATAAATCAGTCACAGCATGGCTTCACGAAGGGGAAGTCTTGCCTGACAAACTTGTTAAGTTTTTACAGTAAAGTGTACGAGGCAGTAGATAATGGTGATAGTTATGATATCTTATATCTGGACTTTAGTAAAGCATTTCACAAGTTAAGCCATCAAAGGCTCCTGAGAAAGGATGGATAGATGGGAAGGTGTTAGGCTGGATAGGATCATGGCTTAGTGACAGGCGACAGAGAGTTGTAATAAACGGCTCGAAATCTGAGTGGGGTCATGTTATTAGTGGGGCGCCAGAGGGTCAGTATTTGGGCCATTGTTATTTCCAATATATATATCAATGACTTGGATAGAGGAATTAGTAGTGATGTTAGTAAATTTGCGGATGACACAAAGATAGGTAGATAAATTAGGTCAGAATCGTATGTCATCGCCTTGCAGGCAGATTTAGATAGAATGAATGAATGGACGGATAAATGGCAAATGGAATTTAACGTCAATAAATGCAAAGTACTTAGTGCAGGTAGAGGAAACCCAAATAGTAGGTACACATTAAACAACCAAACTCTGGTAGGTACAGGGTACGAGAAAGATTTAGGAGTTATAGTTAGCTCTGAACTCCGTCTAAGGAAACAATGCATAGAAGCCAGAAACAGGGCAAATAGGGTACTAGGATAAATTTTTAGGAGTGTTAAAAGTAGAAGGCCGGAAGTAATATTAAAGCGCTGGTCAGACCTCACCTAGACTACGCTGTGCAGTTCTGGTCCCCACATTACAGGAAAGATATAGGTTTATTAGAATCAGTACAGAGGAGAAAGGCTGAAAGGATACAGGGGATGAGGAGTATTCCTTACGAGGCGAGATCGAAGTTGTTAAATTTACATTCTTAACGTAGGTTAAGAGGGGACCTGATTGAAGTCTTTAAATGGTATAAGGGTTATAACAAGGGGGTTGTAGGCAAAATTCTTAGGATCAGCAACCAGGGTAAAACAAGAAATAACGGGTTCAGGCTTTAAAAATTTAGGTTTAGGAAGGAGATGTGAAAAAAACACTGCTTCTCAAATAGAGAGGTAGATGAGTGGAACGGACTCAGTAATCATGTTGTTAGTGCTAGGACACTAGAGAGCTTTAAGAGAAGTTTAGACAGGTTTATGGATGGGGATAATAGATGAAAATAGGTAGATATATTTCATGCACGTGCAAGCCAGGTCGCTTCTTCCAGCTTCCCTTATTTCTTATGTTCTTATAATAATAATAATAATAATAATAATAATAATAATAATAATAATAATAATAATAATAAATGGTTTATTCTTTAGGCAGTCAACAAACTGAAAATGTACATTGGGGGTGGGGAAATACTTGACATTAATCCTAAAGGTAAGTCAAATCTAGAAGAGACTATTGATTGATGGCTCGCACCATGGTGGGAATCGCACTGAGTTTGTACCGGTCCGTACGTGGCGCCTTTAGGGGCGTTATCTTATTGTGGTGTCTGGTGGCACGGGTAGGGCGAGGGGCGTCAGGCGGCAGCATGTTTCTGAGACGTGGATGATTCAGAAGTCCCCTTCCAAACTTCTCCAGAGCCTCACTGTACCTGGTGGATAGTCTGGACAGCTTAAGGGTGTTCAGGGCTTCTTCATAGGTGGTGTATGCAGGGCCAAGGATGACCCTGCACGCCCTTTTCTGCACACTCTCCAACTGTAGCTGTTGAGTTTATGTGAGGGAGGAGGACCACGCTGGGGAGGCGTACATGAGTTTGGGGAGGATGAAAGTAAGATACACCTCCCTTAACTCATCTGTCGGCGTCCCCAGCGACCTGAGTCTGCGCAGCATGTACAGCCTGTAGGTAGCTGATCTAATAGTGCTGGCGACATGCTGCTTCCAGGTCAGCTAGTCGTCCACCGTGACTCCGAGGAGCTTGGCACATCGGACCACCTGGAGGGGGTGAGGGCCCACTGAGAGCTGGGGAGCGGGCATTGGTACAGAGGAGGTACAGAAATGCATCACCACAGTTTTGTTGTGGTTGATGGTCATCCTGCTCTCCTCCGTCCACGTCTGCAGCCGCTCCAGGATCGCTTGCAGTGGCGAGTAGTCCGGGTTCTTGGTGGAAACTGGGACGCCCACGGTGCAGTCGTCCACATACTTCCAGCGATGGGGGGTGTCAGTGAGGGCGTCGTTAATGAGGAGGAGGAAGCATAGAGGACCCATCTTGGTCCCCTGGGGGACCCCACAAGTCAGCTGTTGGAAAGTAGAGACAGAGCCCTGATAGCGAACGGCCTGACGCCTCCCTGTGAGGAAGTCGGCTAGCCACGCTATCAGGTTAGGAGGGAGACCCAGACTCACTGCCTTGCTGATGACAACAGTGTGATCAACAAGATCAAAAGCCTTTTTGAAGTCCACAAAAGCAACAGCTAGAGAGGTGTTTCGCTTGTCCAGGTGGCTGTGGATGAATTCAAGGAAGCTGGTCAGGTAATGGGAGGTGGAGGTGGCTTTAATATTTCCAAACTGTCTGATATCCACGGTATTACAGATTTTGGTGTAGGCCCAGTCATATACAAAATCTTCACAAATAAGGCTAGGGATGGGGGTGATAGAGACTGGTCTGAGGTCATTGAGTGACTGTGGACTGGAGGTTTTGGGGATGGGGGTGACGTAAGATGTCTTCCAGTCCTCGGGGCAAGAGTGTTGGGAGAGTGAAGCGTTTATTATTGAGCATAGCGGTGTTGCTAGCTCTACAGCAAATTCCTTGTAAATTTTTATAGGAAGGTCAGTGGGTGTGGTGGATCTTGGTTTGAATTTGAGTATTCTCTTAAAAACATCCACCGCCTGGACACTCGGGGGATGAGAGGGGGCCGGAAGATAGGCAGGAAGCAGAGTGGTGTGGAGGGGAGGAAAGGTTTGACAGATAGCAGCAAAGTGATCGTTCATCTCCTGAGCCGCGAGAGTAGCAGGAAGGTGTGAGGTGCAAGGAAGAGACGAAGTGTGCTTTTGTAGGCCACACAAAGCTTTGATCTTAGCGTACCACTGTCTGTTGTTGGTCAGCTTGAGGTGTCTGGGTAATAGTTTGCCTTTGCAGCCTTAATCTCCCTGATTACTCTGTTTCTTAGTTTCCTGTAAAGGACCGGGCAGGAGTGGAACGCCCAGGTCCGCTGACGCATGAGTCTTTTAATGCGGGGTGTCATCCAGGGAGCATCAGAAGGGTGCATTGTGACGCTCTTGGTTGGGAAGTAGTGGTGGAAGGCCTCTGTGGTGGTGGCGACGTAATTCTGCCATTTTACGTGGACGTCCTCCACATCCAGCACCTCGGTCCACGGATGTTGTGTCACCCACTGCCCAAACTCCCTCATGGCTGAGTCAGGCATGGGGCGGTGGGTCCTGGTGACGGCTGATCTGGGGGTCGCACTTGTTTCCCTCCCCTCGACCCGCGGTTCCGAAATAGTTTCAGGGTCTTAAGGCACTTTATCACGTTGGGCGGCGGGTAACCTGATCCTTGCCTGCGACGTAGGAGGTAGTTGCGTTCGTACGTTTGCACTGGAGCACACATTGTTCTTTATGTGTCACCACTCACTACCTAAATGTGTTCACAAGTACAGGAATTTCACCAGGGCGAGCCTAAAACTAAAAGCTAAGAGTTGAAAACAGAAAAAAAAAAAAAAAAAAACTAAGGTCGCTATCACTAGGGGCAGGGGGAGGCCAACAAGCTGGCCGAGGCTGCCCGAGAGCGCCAAAGGCCACACGTCCTGCCCGTGTGAGGTCAGAACAGCGTGTGTGTGTGTGTGTGTGTGTGTGTGTGTGTGTGTGTGTGTGTGTGTGTGTGTGTGTGTGTGTGTGTGTGTGTGCATAAGTATAAATGAAAGATATAACATAAACTACAAAATTAAACCTTCTGAAATGTACTTTTGTAGACTCTGACAAATATTATAACTATTACCCGCTCGACAACTCAACGCATATCACGGAAGTCTGGCCACGCCAGATTCCCTGTGACGCTTACCCCTGTCGTCACCTTAATAATAATAAAATAATAATAATAAACGGTTTATTATTTAGGCAGTTGACAAATTGAAAATGTACATAGGGGATGGGGAAAAACTTAACATTAATCCTAAAGGTAAGTCTAATCTAGGAGGGAAATACTATTGATTGATGGCTCGCACCATGGTGGGAATCGCACTGAGTCTGTACCGGTCCGTGCGCGGTGCCTTCAGGGGCGTTATTTTGTTGTGGTGTCTGGTGGCACGGACCGGGCGAGGCGCGTCGGGCGGCAGCATGTTTCTGAGACGCGGATGATGCAGTAGTCCCCTCCCAAACTTCTCCAGAGCCTCTCGGTGCCTGGTGGATATTCTGGACAGACTCAGGGTGGTCAGGGCTTCTTCATAGGTGGTGTATACAGGGCCAAGGATGACCCTGCACGCCCTTTTCTGCACACTCTCTAGCTGTAGCTGTTGAGTGTGTGTGAGGGAGGAGGACCACGCTGGGGAGGCGTACATGAGTTTGGGGAGGATGAAGGTAAGGTACACCCCCCTTAACTCATCTGTCGGCGTCCCCAGCGACCTGAGTCTGCGCAGCATGTACAGCCTGTAGGTAGATGATCTCACGGTGCTGGCGACATGCTGCTTCCAGGTCAGCTGGTCGTCCACCGTGACTCCGAGAAGCTTGGCACATTGGACCACCTGGAGGGGGTGAGGGCCCACTGTGAGCCGGGGAGGGGGCACTGGTACAGAGGAGGTACAGAAATGCATCACCACAGTTTTGCTGTGGTTGATGGTCATCCTGCTCTCCTCTGTCCACGTCTGCAGTCGCTCCAGAATTGCTTGCAGTGGCGAGTAGTCCGGGTTCTTGGTGGAAACTGGGACGCCCACGGTGCAGTCGTCCACATACTTCCAGCGATGGGGGGTGTCGGTGAGGGCGTCGTTGATGAGGAGGAGGAAGCATAGAGGACCCATCTTGGTCCCCTGGGGGACTCCACATGTCAGCTGTTGGAAATTAGAGACAGAGCCCTGATAGCGAACGGCCTGACGTCTCCCTGTGAGGAAGTCGGCTAGCCACGCTATCAGATTAGGAGGGAGACCCAGACTTACTGCCTTGCTGATGACAACAGTGTGATCAACAAGATCAAAGGCTTTTTTGAAGTCCACAAAAGCAACAGCTAGAGAGGTGTTTCGCTTGTCCAGGTGGCTGTGGATGAATTCAAGGAAGCTGGTCAGGTAATGTGAGGTGGAGGTGGCTTTAATATTTCCGAATTGTCTGATATCCACGGTGTTACAAATTTTGGTGTATGCCCAGTCATATACAAAATCTTCACAAATAAGGCTAGGGATGGGGGTGATAGAGACTGGCCTGAGGTCATTGAGTGACTGAGGACTGGAAGTTTTGGGGATGGGTGTGACGTAAGATGTCTTCCAGTCCATGGGGCAAGAGTGTTGGGAGAGTGAGGCGTTTATTATGGAGCATAGCGGTGTTGCTAGCTCTACAGCAAATTCCTTGTAAATTTTTATAGGAAGGTCAGTGGGTGTGGTGGATCTTGGTTTAAATTTAAGTATTCTCTTAAAAACATCCATCGCCTGGACAGTGTGTGGAGGGGAGGGAGCGGGCAGATAGGCAGGAAGCGGAGTGGTGTGGAGGGGAGGAAAGGTTTGACAGATAGCAGCAAAGTGATTGTTCATCTCCTGAGCCGCGAGATTAGCAGGAAGGTGTGAGGTGCAAGGAAGAGATGAAGTGTGCTTTTGTAAGCCACACAAAGCTTTGATCTTAGCGTACCACTGTCTGTTGTTGGTCAGCTTGAGGTGGTGTATCTTGTCTGGGTAATAGCTTGCCTTTGCATTCTTAATCTCCCTGATTACTCTGTTTCTTAGTTTCCTGTAAAGGACCGGGCAGGAGTGGAACGCCCAGGTTCGCTGACGCATGAGTCTTTTAATGCGGGGCGTCATCCAGGGAGCATCAGACGGGTGCGTTGTGACGCTCTTGGCTGGGAAGTAGTGGTGGAAGGCTGCTGTGGTAGTGGCGACGTAATTTTGCCATTTTACGTGGACGTCCTCCTCATCCAGCACCTCGGTCCACGGGTGTTGTGTCACCCACTGCCCAAACTCCCTCATGGCTGAGTCAGGCATGGGGCGGTGGGTCCTGGTGACAGCTGACCGGGGGGTCGAGGTGGTGGGTGTGGGTGACCACAGTATGGAGAGGTGGGTGCTCCGTCCCATGGGAGGCAGCGGCTTGGGTGGCGAGTACTGCTGGCCCAGGTCTGTGAGTATAAGGTCGAGGATGGCTTGCTGGTGGGTGGGGAAGTCCACGACCTGGGTGAGGTGGAGCTGGTGTAGGATATCGTTGATATCTAATCTGTTAAAGTCCCCACAGATGACCAGCTTGGCAGCAGGATACCTCACCCTCAGGGCATCAGCAGTGTTGATGATGTGAGCGGTGAGCAACTGTGCAGTGGCGGCTCGTGGGGGGTGGTACACTACGCAGACTATGATGGAGGCCGTGTTGCTGGGATGGGAGGGGGGCGTGACTCTCACCCACAGGGCCTCCACACCGGCAGGAATATCGACAGGGAGGTGTGAGGGGCTGAGGGCAGAGCGGCAGAAAACGGCCACTTCCCCCCCCCCTGCGCCCTGACCTGAGGTGATGGTAGAGCCGGTAGTCCTGCATCGTGCACACCTCAGGAACAATCTGCCACGCCTCAGTGACCGCCACAATGTCCGCACAAGTAGATCTCACCGTCACAATCACTTCGTCCATCTTGTTGGCGAGAGACGTTGCATTAAATAAGAGGAGTGAGGGAAGACTATACCACGTTCTCGGCACCTTGACAGCGTCCAGGAGGTGTAGATTCAACTTTGCCCTATCCGTTTAACCAGCTTAGTCCATAACCTGTGGTAACTCGGCTAACTCTTTTGCATGAGTTGAAGATAGCGAATTTACGTGTGCGTTTGCTGCCAGACGGAAAGGTGTTAAGAATGCACAAATCATCATGGACAAATAACGAAACTATGGGATGAATATAATAATGAAAAAAAAAAAAAAAGGATCAACGAAGCTGTTATTGAAGCCAGTTGCCCATCACATTGCTGGATGTGTATGGTAATTATGTGTAAATTTATATAATATTTATCATTCTTTAGCTGTATACTATTATTATTATTATTATTATTATTATTATTTTTGTTATTATTATTATTATTATTATTATTATTACTATTATTATTATTATTATTATTATTATTATTATTATTATTATTATTATTATTATTATTATTATTATTATTATTATTTTCTTTTAATTTCATGAATTTTAACTACTCATGTTATCCAGAATTGAAAAAAAAACTCTATATTCTTAAATTCTTACATCTTATATAATTTTCTAATTATGTGTAATTTAATAAAATTTTTACTATTCATCAAGTTTTCCTATTTTATATATGATTTTTTTTTACATAATTTATTATTATTATTATTATTATTATTATTATTATTATTATTATTATTATTATTATTATTATTATTATTATTACTATTATTATTATAAATATTATTATTACTGTTATTATTGTTATTAATTTTATTATCATTATTTATTATTATTATTATTATTATTATTATTATTATTATTATTATTATTATTATTATTATTATTATTATTACTATTATTAATATGAAAATCTGGTAATATCGCCAA
>NC_087187.1:13887309-13899809 GCF_035594125.1 Scylla paramamosain
GGTTACTGGCTTAGGGCAACAAAACTGCAATAAAAAAGAAAAAAAAAAGGCCCACAGAGGTACCCAAACAGAGTCGAAAGCGGTAATAAAATATTACAGGATAAGTGTCTTAAAACCTCCCAGTTAAAAGAGTTAGTCATAGGAAGGTGGGAATACAGAAACAGGCAAGGAGTTCCAGAGTCTACTGGAGAAAGGGATAATTGATTAAGAATACTGGTAAATTCTTGCATTAGAGAGGTAGACAGAATAGGAGTGAGAGAAAGAAGAAAGTGTTGTGCAGCGAGGCTGTGGGAAGGGTGTCATACAGTTAGTAAGATCAGAACAGTTGGCAGAAAAATAGGGGTAGAAGATAGCAACAGATGCAACATTGCGGTGATAAGAAAGGGGTTGAAGATAGTCAGTTAGAGGAAAGGAGTTGATAAGACGAAAAGCTTTTGATTCCATCCTGTCTAAAAGAGTGGATAAATGAAACCTCCCTACATGAGAAGCATACTCTGTACAGGGATGGATAAGACCCCTGGACACTACGGCTGGAGATGAGATATGAAGCTTCCAGTTTAGATTATAAGTATAAGACAGACCGAGGATGTTCAGTATAGAAGTGGGGGACAGTTGAGAGTCATTGAAGAAGAGGGGATAGCTGTGTGGAACGTTGTGTCGAAGTGGTAGATGGAGGAATTTAGTTTTTGAGGCACTGAACAATACTAAGTTTTCTCTGCCCCAATCTGAAATTTTAGAAAGAAATTTTAGAGGGACTTTCTGTGGTTTCCCTGCGTGAACTATATACTTCCTGAAGGGTTGGACGTGTACGAAAAAACGTGGAAAATAGTAAGCTGGTATCATTAGCGTAGGAGTGGATAGGGCAAAGAAGTTTGGTTTAGAAGATCATTGATGATTAATAGGAAGAGAGTGGGTGACAGAACAGAACACTGAGGAACACCACTGTTAATAGATTTAAGAGAAAAACATAGACCGTCTACCACAGCAGCAACAGAATGGTCAGAAAGGAAACATGAGATGAAGTTACAGAGGGAAGGAGAGAAGCCGTAGGATAGTAGTTTGGAAATCAGAGTTTTGTGCCAAACTTTATCAGAAAGTTTTGGTGTATCTAAGGCAACAGCAGACGTCTCACCAAAATCTCTAAAAGAGGATAACCAAGACTTAGTAAGGAAATCCGGAAAATCACCAATAGAGTGGCCTTGACGGAACCTATACTGGCAATCAGATAAAAGGTTGTGAAGAGATAGATGTTTAAGAATCTTCCTGTTCAGGATAGTTTCAAAACTTTAGATAGGCAGGAAATTAAAGCAATAGGACGGTGGTTTGAGCGATAAGAACGGTCACTTTTTTTTAGGAACAGGCTAAATGTAGGAAAATTTCCAGCAAGAAGGAAAGGTAGATGTTAACAGACAGAGTTGAAAGATTTTGACTTGACAAGATGCAAGCACGGAGGCACAGCTTCGGAGAACAATAGGAAGGACCCATCAGGCCCCATCAGGACCCACATCACTGCGAAGGATTTTAATGGGTAGCATGTCAGTAGTCAGAAAGTGAGGAGGAGCAAGCCCTAAATCATACAAGGAAGAGTTTTTTTTTTTTTTATCAGAAGAGTTCAGCTTAAGAAATAGATGAGATAGCAGTGGTGCCATCAGGTTGAAATAAAGAAGGGAAAGATGAAGAAGCTGAGTTCCTAGAGATGTTTTTAGCTAGGTGCCTAGAAGTCATGAGGGCAGTTAGAGCTCGAAAGATTTTCATACTTTCTATTAATGAAGGAGTGTTGTCTAGTTGGAGATCAGACTTGGCATGATTCCAGGCAAAATTATGGAGCGCATGAGATTCAGGTGATGGAAGGCTCAAGTACTCTTTGTGGACCACCTTTCTATCATGTATAACTCGAGAACAGACGGTGTTAAAGCAAGGTTTGGAAGGTTTAGGTTGAGAGAAGGAGTGAGGAATATACGCCTCCATGCCAGACACTATCTACTTTGTGCTCAGCACATAAAGACGGGTCTCTTACACAGAAGCAGTAGTCATTCCAAGGAAAATCAGGAAAAAATACCTCCTGAGGTCCTCCAAACTAGCTGAGGCAAAATGCCAGATGCACCTCCGCTTTGGGAATTCTGAGGAGGGATTGAAGCGATAGGACAAGATAGAGATATGAGATTGTGTTCCAAGGAGCCCAACGGAGAAGATAGTGTTACGAGCACAGATCCTGCCCCTCACACATGGCGTTTATCTCGGCTTGCTACCCCCAAAGTCACCATCTATGTAACTGGATGCAGGGCTTACTTCAAATTACAAATTCCCTTTTGGACTCTTGCATCCTTTACAAAGAGTCATAACACCAGCTTCTGCTCGTCTTTTCGGCTGCCATTATTTGGGATCAGCCTCTCTACACTGCCAATTTTATAAAGTGTTGTGCAGAGCTAAGATTGACCTCCACAAGGTCCTTCTGGTTTCGTGTGATGAACTACACAAATGAGGTTGCCAGCCTATTTCCTCTACCTACAGGCAAGGCAATATCACTACTACCAAATCGCTCCAACAGCTGGGAAAGAATCGCCAGTAACGTTCTAGGAGGGGACAGTTACAACAAGCGACAAGCACATTTAAGGATCATAATGTTCTACAGAATAGTGCCCTGAGAGACAACAAGACAATATCCTCCCACTTCCATTAAAGACTATTTCCCTCTGCTGTATAATATTGTATTCAACTTCCCAAAAAGACAGGTCCCCTCACAGAAACCAAACAGCCCAAGGAAGAAGAATACTTTACTACACAGTAGCGTTCCTATAATCACCTTCATACAGACCTTTTAAAAGAGCCCTGGATCACAGTAACATGTAATAAAACGACAAACAAGCAGCCCACAAACAAAACAGGGAGGGACCACTGACTGCTCACAAACATACTTGAGAGTCTGGACTGCTGAGAACCCGTTGGGCTTATCTAACAACACACTACTCGTGTTCCTGACCGGCTTGGAGATACGCCCAACATTCTTAACCTTTTCCTATCTTCTAATATTTCTGCTTATGCTGGAACCCTCTCTTCTACGTTGGGCTCCTCCGATCACAATCTTATATCAATATTTTGTCCTATCGCTCCAATCCCTCTTCAGGATCCTTCTAATCGGAGGTGCCTCTGGCGTCTCGCCTCTGGTAGTTAGGGAGACCTGAGGAGGTATTTTGCTGATTTTCTTGGAATGATTACTGCTTCTGCATCAGGAACTTGTCTCTGTGTACATAACAGAGGTGATAGTGTTTGGCATGGAGGCGTACATTCCCCACTCTTTTTCTCGACCTAAACCTTCCAAACCTTAGTTTAACACAGCCTGTTCTCATGCTTTACATGATAGAGAGGCAGCCCACAAAAGTTACTTAAACCTTCCATCACCAGAATCTCATGCACTTTATAATTTTCCGCTTTATATTTCTGCTCGGAACCACGCTAAGTCTGTTTTCCAACTCGCCAAAAACTCCTTCATTAATAAAAAGTGTCAAAATCTTTCAAGATCTAACTCCTGTTGAGGTTTCTGGTATCTAGCTAAAAATATTTACAATAACTTTGGTTCTTCTTCTTTCCCTGCTTTATTTTAACAACTGCTATCGCATCTATCTCTAAAGCTGAACTCTTCGCTCAAACCTTTATTAAAAACTCTACCATGGACGATTCAGGGCTTGTTCCTCCCTCTCCCTGACTACTTCATAACTATCAAAATTCTTCCCAGTGATGTTTTCCATGCCCTCGCTGGCCTTAACCCTGGGAAGGCCTATGGACCTGATGGGATCCCTCCTATTGTTCTCCGAAACTGTGCCTCCATGCACATTGCCTAGTCAAACCCATTCAACTCTCTCTGTCAACATATACCTTCCCTTCTTGCTTTAAGTTTGCCTACATTCAAACTGTTCCTAAAAAAGGGTGGCCAGTCTAATCACTCAAACTACCGTCCTATTGCTTTAACTTCCTATCTGATTTATTTATTTGTTTTTTTTTCTGTTTATCCTCAACAGCAAGATTCTTAAACAGCTATCTCTTCACAACCTTCTATCTGATCACCACTTTGGGTTTCGTCAAGGCCACTCTACTGGTGATCTTCTGACTTTCCTTACTGAGTCTTGGTCATCATCTTTTAGAGATTTTGGTGAAACTTTTGCTGTTGCCTTGGACATATCAAAAGCTTTTGACAGAGTCTGGCACAAAACTTTGATTTCCACACTACGGCTTCTATCTTTCTCTCTGTAACTTCATCTTAAGTTTCCTTTCTGACTGTTCTATTGCTGTTGAAGTAGACGGTCACTGTTCTCCTAAATCTATTAACAGTGATGTTCCTCAGGGTTCTGTCCTGTCACCCACTCTCTTTATTATTCATCAATGACATTCTAAACCAAACTTCTTGTCCTATCCACTCCTACGCTGACGATAACACCTTGCATTTTTGCACGTTTTTTTTTCAGACATCCAACCCTACAGGAAGTAAACATTTCACGCAGGGAAGCCAAAGAATGCCTGACTTCTGATCTTTCTAAAATTTCTGATTGGGGCAGAGCAAACTTGGTATTGTTCAATGCCACAGAAACTCAATTCCTCCATCTATCAAATCGACATAACCTTCCAGACAACTATCCCCTTTTCTTTAGTGACACTCAACTGTCTTCCTTTTCTACAGTGATCATCCTCGGTTTGTTCTTTACTTATAATCTTAACTGGAAATTCCACATATTATCTCTAGCTAAACCATCTTCTATGAAGTTCTGAGTTCTGAGTCGTCTCCGCCAGTTTTTTTCTCATCCCCCCACCTGCTAATTCTGTACAAGAGCCTTATCTATCCATGTAGAGAATATGCTTCACATGTCTGGTTGGGTTCCACTCATACCGGTCTTCTAGACAGGGTGGAATCAAAAGCTTTTCGTCTCATCAACTCCTCTTACTGACTGTCTTCACCCTCTCTCTCATCGCTGCAGTGTTGCATCTCTTGCTATCTTCTATCACTTATTCCATGCTAACTGCTCTTCTGATCTTGCTAACTGCAATACAAGATTTTCTTCTTTCTCTCACTCCTATTCTGTCCACCTCCTCTCTAATGCAAGAGTTAACCAGTATTTTGAATCATTCACTAACGGTATATTACGCCAATTCTCCAAGCCTCGACCCTGCCTCGCAATGTAAGCCTTATCCTTAAGTGAGCTGGCCAACGACTGGGGAAGACTGCTGGCAGCGTCACCCTACCCGCCCCGCGCTCATCACGAGGATATGACTCATGCCGGGAGGGGAGAGGTAAGAGGCGAGAGCGACCCTCACGCTTCTAGCTTAAATAATACGGTTATTTTCAGAAGATAGATGCATTTTGATTACTTTATAGGGAAAGGAGAATATTCATCTAAATATCAGGTTAGACAAATTACGAAAGGGCAATGAGAAATAGGATAAACAAAATGGGGAAAAAAGGACGAATAGGTATGGAATGATTTCACAGTAAACTCACAGGCGCGCGGCCACCCAGTCATCGTACACTGGCGCCTGTCCTATTCGCTCTCGTTCTTTATTCTCTCTCTCTCTCTCTCTCTCTCTCTCTCTCTCTCTCTCTCTCTCTCTCTCTCTCTCTCTCTTCTTATTTCCCCACTTACAGCCTACATAACAATAGTATGACAGCATAAGCAAGATTAGAGGTTAGGAAAAGGTCAAGAATGTTGGACGTATCACCAAGAAGGTCATGAGTACGAGTAGGGTTGTTGCACCAGTTGCTCTAGGTCATGGAGCACAGCAAAGTTTAAAGTTAGTTCACCAGGATAGTCAGTGAAGGGAGAAGAAAGCCAAAGCTGGTGGTGAAGATTGAAGTCTCCAAGAATGGAGATCTCTGCAAAAAGGAATAGCATCAGAATGTGGTTCAATTTGGAATTTAAGTAGTCAAAGAATTTCTTAGAGTCACAAGAGTTGGGTGACAGGTATACAGCACAGATAAACTTAGTTTGAGAGTGAGTGAGTGGTGGTGAAAAATTCGGAATATTCAAAAGCGTAGGCACGAGAGCTGGTTAAGTCGTTTCCTCATAGACGCAACCTCTAGCTTTGGATTGAAAATGAGGATAGAGAAAGTAGGAGGGAACAGAAAAGAAACTAGTGTCAGTAGCCTCATACACCTGTGTTTCAGTGAGGAAAAGAAGATAAGGTTTAGTAGAGGAGAGGTTGTGTTCTACAGATTGAAAATTAGATCTAAGACCGTGAATGTTGGAAAGTTAATGAGGAAAAAGTTAATTGAGGTTTCAGTTTGAAGACAGAGTCGATAACAGAAGAGCAATCCGACCTGGGAACTTCTGTGGTCCCTTCCCCAGATGGCGCTCCGAGGTTGGTATTTGAGTCGTCATACTGATTTTGAATTTTGAGTGAAGGGTGTGTGTGTGCAATTAGGTGCATGCAGTTTTGTATGTAGGAACAGGGTTGTCTTTAGAGGGCAAGTTTTGACTGACCCCTTGTGTTGTGAGACACAAAGGGAAACGTTCAGTGAGGTCACAGCTGGGTTTAATTATAAGTTCACAGCATTCCCTAATCTAGTGCTTTAGACCTCACTCAGAGTATCATTTCGGCAAGCTTGAACTGGAGACTGGGAAAGAAAGAGAGATGATAAGACTGGAGTTGGAAGCTGAAGCTAACGCAATGTGGTTGAAGGCTGAAGAGATCAAAGAAGAGAGGAGCCTTGAAGCTGAGAAGAAAGCAAAGTTACTCTAAGCAAAAAAGAAGAAGGCGAGAATGTATGAGAGAGATGAAACTATTTGAGGCAGAAAGAGAGAATGAAAAATATTTGAGTTGGAAAAGACGCGCACAGAGGTTTTCTCTGTTCATGGTTTGCGGAGAGGATAAGGAGTGAAGGAAGATATACTAGAAAGGCAGAATGTGAGAAGTTTGAAGTTAATACTAAAGTCTGATAAAAAAAAATGACAGATTAGTTCAAGAGGTTTGAGAAGAAGGCAACTGAATTGAACTGGCTGCAAGAGTGTTGGGTCGGCCTTGTTACTAATATGTTGAAGAGCAGAGCGGTAGAAGTATATGACAGGATGTCATAGAGGATTTTGAGGATTATGAGGAGATCGAGGCTGACTGTAGTATCTGTTGTGGAAAAGGCTGCAGTGGCTCGTCCTGTGTTCGTGTCAATAGATCCATCAGTGAAGGAGGTGTCAGCGCTTCTCTTGCGAGGGAGGCAGGGTCTAGATTCTTCTTTGAGTCTGATAAGGAGTGGACTATAGCTTTGAAGGGTGCCTTCTCCCAAGGTGGAGGTTTAAAGTAGAGTACGTCCAATGGATCATCTCGAAGATTTTGGAAGCCTTCTGTGCCTATGGATTTCAGGTAGTCACTGGTCGTGGCTACCCATATTGCCTTATGGAAGAGTCGTTTATTCTGAGCTAGAGCTTGTTTGAGTGTCTCCAGGTCCTTTGTTTTGTGTCCATATAAATTTGATAAGGCGTCCTACACTAGAGGAGTACAGTTTGCTCATGATTGGGGGAATCTTCGTTTCGTCCTGTAGGGTGCTGACTTCTGTCCATCTAGGCGCGCCGGTGATGAGCCTGAGTGCTTTGTTTTATACTATTTCGAAGGCGTTTTGGTTGGTTGAGGATGTTGTAGTTAGGCATGTAATAATAGAGCGAACTGCCTGCACATACGAGTAGTAGCACCATAGGACTGCCGGCACCGTTCCTTCCTGAAGGCCTGCGATTGCTCTCATCACCCTCAATTGTGCCTCTGATCTCTTTGAGTGATGGTATGTGTTGCTTGAGGCTTAGTTGGGCATCGACCCAAATGCCCAGATATGGATAGCATGACGTCCATTCAACTGCTGTATCTTGGATGGTGAGGGGTGGCAGTTGTATATGGGAACCAAGGTGCATAGCCCTCGTTTTTCCTGAATTTATTTTTACCCCTAGCTCCTTGCATTTATTTGCTACAATGTTTATGGCCTCTCTTGCCCTTGCCTCATTCATACCTGCGGAGATGAGAGCTATGCGGCGTGCCATTCACGAAACATCTTGTCTCTGAAAGTGTTCCTTGGAATTTCACCTTAGCGTTTCTCTCTTTGAAAAAAATTGGGCTGTCTATCTGAGTAATTTGCCCTTAAGGCCCCAGCATTTGAGGGACTGCAGGATAGCTAAAGCATTAGCTATTTCAAAGGCCTTTTCCAGGTCCATGGAGGTAATGGTGGCCTTTTTGTTTGATATGGTGATCATTAACTCAGTAATGCAGTCCTTTGTTCCTTTGCTATTTGTATTCGCGAAGATGTTCTTACAGAAGTCCCTGACAGTCCATTTCAGTCTGTTTAGAACCATTCTGTCATCAGTATTGCCAAGGTAGCTGAGGAGGGAGATGGGTCTTGTCTTTCCCCAGCGTCCTTCAATCTGGGGATGGGGACAACAATGGCCGTTTTCCATGTTGGGGGTAGTTTGCCTTCATCGAAGTATTGGTTGACCTCCTTATCTAATTATTGTGTATGTTACTTTGTCCGCATCGGCAGCTATGTCTTTCTGTGTCTTGAGGCAGGCTTGTAGTTCCTGCTGTGTGAAAAGGAACTAGTGTTGGCAGGTTATTGGCAGGCTCTGTGGAAGGTGGTTTCTCTTCTATTGCGTAGTCTGTGCAGCATGTCACGTGTGTTTTATTGCTTCTGCTTCTTTTAAAAGAGTGGGTGCGTGGACTGTTTAGTGGTGTGGTTTCCGGCTGCTAACCTGATGTCCCGCCACATGTCTCATAACCTGTTGGTGTGTCCTGTGAAGGAACACCATTCCAGCCAATTCTTGGTGTGGATTTCCTTGATGGTGTCTTTTGCAATTGAAATAGCAGTTCCGAAGTGTTCCTTGGTTTTGTCTTTTTTGTGTTTTCTGTGTAATTTTCTGGCCTGGTTTATCCTGTGGTTATACTCCTTTACTTCCTAGTTGTAGTACCAGCTGTCTTTGTAATTAGCTACTGGGGGCTTAGTTTTTCGGATGGTTTCGTCTGCTGCTCTTTGTAGGACTGTTAATCTTGCATCCTTTGCAGTTAGTGTATTTTGCTGTGGTAATGTGTTGAGATGCATCTCAAGATTTTTCCCTATAGAGTGGCCAGTCTGCTCTCTTCAAGTTCCATTTCCTTTCTCTGATGGGACGCCGTAGTTGAGGGATGTCTCTCTGTGTGCAAGTCACAAAATGATCGCTGGCTAGATGTTGTGCGTGTCCGTGAAGGTCGTGATTAATGAAAGAGATATCAAGGATTCCGCCATCAATGTGTGTTGGGTCCAGTGTGTTTAAGAGTCTTGTCTCAAGGATGTTTTGTAAGGTATAGGCTATATGGTGTCCGTTTCTATTGCGTCTATTGGAGCCCAGTATGTCATGGTGGGCGTTTAAGTTGCATCCAATGAACATGTTTTCACTGGCGCATAGTGCAAGGAGTTATTATAATGTCCAGTGAGGTGTTTCCTGGTCTGTTGTAGATGTTAGAGATTTGTAATTGAGTGTTGTGTAGCATAATGGTGACTACTGTTACTTCTACTTCTACTCCTCTACGTTGTACAGGGTGGTCTATTTCCTTGCTTGGTATATGGCTACTGATGAGGATGAATGTTCCGTTGAAGTCGTCTTCTACTGCAGGGCTGTAATACTCTATCTGATATATGGCTTGGTATAGGGCTACTGATGAGGATAAATGTTACGTTGGAGTCGTCTCCTACTACAGGGTTGTAATACTCTGTCTGATGTATGGTGTCCCTTACCCGTGTTTCATGTGTATACAGTATTTTTGAACTGTCAGATCCCGAAATAAGTGCCTTATATATATATATATATATATATATATATATATATATATATATATATATATATATATATATATATATATATATATATATATATATATATATATTTTTTTTTTTTTTTTTTTTTAATGTGCAGCGAGATGACGCAATGAAGAAAGTAAGAGCAAACGAAAAAGAATGATAAATGAGAGAGAGAGAGAGAGAGAGAGAGAGAGAGAGAGAGAGAGAGAGAGAGAGAGAGAGAGAGAGAGAGAGAGAGAGAGCTGGGTTCAGACACCAGATGTACGATGCTAAGTGGTCGCTCACTGCCAGTAACTTACTGTAAGAATTCCTGTGCCCAGACACTCTCCTTCCCGGATTAATTTACCTTATTTCTCTTTTATCAATCAGTTTGAGTAACACACAGTTCACAGCAGAAGAGTTGCCCTTGACAAAGAAATAATCAGTGTTCATCTGGCCCCCTTTGTTTGCTCATGAGAATTTTTTTTAGAAGTAAGGTGTTTTTTCAAGTAGAGACAGCGCAAGGAGGAGGTATGGGCGCGTTTGAATGTGTGTATGTCGCATCCCCCCTCTTTTCCAGCGGCGCGGGAAGACAGTTGGAGCACTTTTTCACTTCAGAAGCTCACCCTGTTGTTGGAAGAAGCAGACTTACTAAGACATGTTCTAGTATTTACCAGAGACTTGGGCGGGTCACCAGAGACTAGGTAGCAGGGTCAGTTGCCTTAAGGGTAATAAGTGAGCCATTATTGGCCATACGCCCCAGCCCATTTATAAAGAATAGGAGTCTGTAGTAGCCTGCCAGAAACTGTAGCATGGATTACACACTACATTCATTGAAACGACTCCTCGGCTGTACAAGTATACAAGTCAAGTTTTGTGCACAGTGAGCGGAGGATGACCCTCCTGCGTGTTTATGGGCACTCTTCCGTTTTGTAATAGTTTCTTGTGTCTTTTGTTAGTGTCTTTTCTGTTTTAAATGCTACTGCAGGTTGAGGCAGTTCAGCCACAGAGGACTTAAGTAATTAGCCGCATAGTAAACTTTACCCCCTGCCCAGGTCCTGACAAGGTCTGCCACACAGGAGATAGTAAACAATAATCCTCGGCTTGAGGTTAAAACACTCTGTTGGGAAGTGAGAGGACTGTCATGGTGGGTAGAAGCCCAACAAGATATTATACCTCGATCATATTATGATCATGTATTATTGTATGTTAACTGTTTTTCCTGACGTGGTTGTCAATTCTTCTGAACCTGTGGGTGTTAAGTGCTGTTTGGAGCATCTCCCTTGTCTTTGACTCGGTAAAACAATCTACCGACCTCAAATTAGTATGACCTTGAGTTATAACTGTCGTGGAGAGAGAGAGTACAGGAGTCACAAGGGACCCTGTATACCAGTGTTTGTGCCCTGCACTCAGTCCACGTAGGAGGTGGCTCAGTGAGGCTAACCCAGATGCGGCAGCTTGAAGGCGATGGGAATTGTGGTTGTAACATACACACACACACACATATATATATATATATATATATATATATATATATATATATATATATATATATATATATATATATATATATATATATATATATATATATATATATATATATATATATATATATATATATATATATATATATATATATATATATATATATATATATATATATATATATATATATATATATATATATATATATATATATATATATATATATATATATATATATATATATATATATATACATATATATATATATATATATATATATATATATATATATATATATATATATATATATATATATATATATATATATATATATATATATATATATATATATATATATATATATATATATATATATATATATATATATATATATATATATATATATATATATATATATATATATATATATATATATATATATATATATATATATATATATATATATATATATATATATATATATATATATATATATAACTTGTAGAAAAAAAAGGCCCAGTGAAGTGCCAATCCCCAAGAAAAGACGTCACAAACCAATATTTCTAAGAAAGAGCTCTACTCAGGTGATGTGTGAGTCCTGGAAAATATACAGACTATGACTACGTAGTTCGACTGTTGCAGGTTCATAGGAAAGGTGAAACAAACTAAAAAAAAAATAATCGTATAACAGATGCCAATGGAAAAACTTGGAGTGGGTTGGTGAAGAAATGGAGTGGTCACCTCAAACATGATAGTGAATCTTCCATTTGTTTTCCTTTTGTTTTTCTTTGTTTTTCTTTTTTTTTTCGTAAGCCAAGGATATACCTTTAACTGTTTCTCGATAACATAAAAGGTGTTGTCAAACAACTGCAAGATTTACAGCGAAAAGCAAAAGACACAACAACAATAAAGTATGAAATGATCATAAAATCAATTACTGAGAGAGAGAGAGAGAGAGAGAGAGAGAGAGAGAGAGAGAGAGAGAGAGAGAGAGAGAGAGAGAGAGAGAGAGGATCAGGTGATGTGAATGGAACAGTTAATATTTTTCATTTTTCGTTTATTTTATGCATGACTATACCCAGTAGCGTTGACATTTGTGTATATTGGTGCTCAGTGTAATTATGCAGTGTGTCCACTATATCGATTAATCAATAGTACACCGAACAAGGGAACGCGAGTTTGGTGACGGAAAGGCCAAAGCTGAATTAACTTTCTTGTATGTCTCTCTCTCTCTCTCTCTCTCTCT
>NC_087187.1:13904809-13909809 GCF_035594125.1 Scylla paramamosain
TGTGAAGTGATAGATGTTTAAGAATCTTCCTGTTGAGGATAGATTCAAAAACTTTAGATAGGCACCGACCTATGCACCGATCAATGAACAAACATATAATTTATACCCAAATTAATGTAAATTCATATATAATAATAAATCAAGTATCAACACCCTTTAAAGTCTCAATAGAAATAATCTTGGTAATTAAATTAAAGCAATAGGACGGTAGTTTGAGGGATTAGAACGGTCACCCTTTTTAGGAACAGGTTGAATGTAGGCAAACTTCCAGCAAGAAGGAAAGGTAGATGTTGACAGACAGAGCTGAAAGAGTTTGACTAGGCAAGGTGCAAGCACGGAGGCACAGTTTCGGAGAACAATAGGAGGGACCCCATCAGGTCCATAAGCCTTCCGAGGGTTTAGGCCAGCGAGGGCATGGAAAACATCATGGCGAAGAATTTTAATACGTGGCATGAAGTAGTCAGAGGGTGGAGGAGAGGGAGGAACAAGCCCAGAATCGTCCAAGGTAGAGTTTTTAGCAAAGGTTTGAGCAAAGAGTTCAGCTTTAAAAATAGATGTGATAGCAGTGGTGCCATCTGGTTGAAGTAGAGGAGGGAAAGAAGAAGAAGCAAAGTTATTGGAGATATTTTTGGCTAGATGCCAGAAATCATGAGGGGAGTTAGATCTTGAAAGGTTTTGACATTTTTTGTTAATGAAGGAGTTTTTGGCTAGTTGGAGAACAGACTTGGCATGGTTCCGGGCAGAAATATAAAGTGCATGAGATTCTGTTGATGGAAGGCTTAAGTACCTTTTGTGGGCCACCTCTCTATCATGTATAGCACGAGAACAAGCTGTGTTAAACCAAGGTTTAGAAGGTTTAGGACGAGAAAAAGAGTGAGGAATGTACGCCTCCATGCCAGACACTATCACCTCTGTTATGCGCTCAGCACACAAAGACGGGTCTCTGACACGGAAGCAAGGAAAATCAGCAAAACACCTCCTCAGGTCCCCCCAACTGGCAGAGGCAAAACGCCAGAGGCACCTTCGCTTAGGGGGATCCTGAGGAGGGATTGGAACGATAGGACAAGATAAAGATATGAGATTGTGATCGGAGGAGCCCAACGGAGAAGAAAGGGTGACAGTATAAGCAGAAGGATTAGAGGTCAGGAAAAGGTCAAGAATGTTGGGCGTATCTCCAAGACGGTCAGGAATGCGAGTAGGGTGTTGCACCAATTGCTCTAGGTCATGGAGGATAGCAAAGTTGTAAGCTAGTTCACCAGGATGGTCAGTGAAGGGAGAGGAAAGCCAAAGCTGGTGGTGAACATTGAAATCTCCAAGAATGGAGATCTCTGCAAAAGGGAAGAGGGTCAGAATGTGCTCCACTTTGGAAGTTAAGTAGTCAAAGAATTTCTTATAGTCAGAGGAGTTAGGAGAGAGGTATACAGCACAGATAAATTTAGTATGAGAGTGACTCTGTAGTCGTAGCCAGATGGTGGAAAACTCGGAAGATTCAAGAGCGTGGGCACGAGAGCAGGTTAAGTCATTGCGCACATAAACGCAGCA
The DNA here is from genome assembly GCF_035594125.1 of Scylla paramamosain. Taxonomy (NCBI): domain Eukaryota; kingdom Metazoa; phylum Arthropoda; class Malacostraca; order Decapoda; family Portunidae; genus Scylla; species Scylla paramamosain. Next base: position 13,906,352 of record NC_087187.1, read on the forward strand.
TCCAGCTTTGGATCGAAAATGAGGATAGAGAAAGTAGGAGGAAACAGAAAAGGGGCTACTGTCAGTTGCCTCAGACACCTGAGTTTCAGTGAGGAAAAGAAGATGAGGTTTAGAAGAGGAGAGGTGGTGTTCTACAGATTGAAAATTAGATCTTAGACCGCGAATGTAGCAGAAGTTAATGAAGAAAAAGTTGAGGGGGGTGTCAAGACACTTAGGGTCGTCGACAGAAAGGCAGTCCGACCTGGGGACATTTATGGTCCCCTCCCCAGATGGGGACTCCGAGGCTGGTGTAGGAGTCGCCATGATGATTTTAAAATTTTTGAGTGAAGGGTGTGTGTGTTATTAGGTGCTTGTAGTTTTGTGTGGAGGAAGAGAGTTGTCTTTAGAGGGCAGGCTGTGACTGCCACCTTGTGTTGTGAGACACAAAGGGAAACGTTCAGTGAGGTCACAGCTGGGTTTAAAGTGTTGGTGAAGAAATGGGGCGATAAAGGAGGTGAGGATGTCTAACACACAAACATGGCGGTGGGGCCACCCAAATTGTTTAACGACAACTTATATGGTAACAAGAGGCAGTGAAAGGTATATCCTCAACTTACAGCAAAGCAACTAAAAAAAAAGAAAAAAAAAATTGGACGGCCCACCACCGCTTGTAGTGAGGCACATCCCTCATCGCTCCATTTCTTTACTAACGCACTCACAGTCTTTTCGTTGCCAATAGTTATAGTTCCAAGTTTTCATGTCTAAAGCGCTATTATTTTATTCTTTTGATCTGGTCTCTGTCCCCGGGCCCGGAGAACGCCTAGTTATGAATGACCCAACCAGTGTATTGCACAGTCAAGAACAGGTTATGTTTGAGAGAAGTGAAGTGATATTTCACAGATTGAAAGTTATAACTTATATCACGAATGTTGCTGGAAGTCTGCCGACATTCAAGCTATTCCTCAAAAAAGAAACCACTCCAACCCTTAAAATTAATTATCTAATATTGTACTTATTTCACATATTTTTAAAGATTTTGAGTCTTTCACCGACCGGAAGATTTCTAAAGACTCATCTCCTCACATTTTTTCTTTTTTTTAATTTGATGATCTTGATGGATTCACTAACAATCTTAAAGCTTTTTCTACTGATCCCTTGTACTCCGTTTTTCTTATATATATATATATATATATATATATATATATATATATATATATATATATATATATATATATATATATATATATATATATATATATATATATATATATATATATATATATATATATATATATATATATATATATATATATATATATATATATATATATATATATATATATATATATATATATATATATATATATATATATATATATATATATATATATATATATATATATATATATATATATATATATATATATATATATATATATATATATATATATATATATATATATATATATATATATATATATATATATATATATATATATATATATATATATATATATATATATATATATATATATATATATATATATATATATATATATATATATATATATATATATATATATATATATATATATATATATATATATATATATATATATATATTTTTTTTTTTTAAGGATTTGTTTGAAACTTTTGCTTTAGTCATATCAAAAGTTCTTTGATACAATTTGGCATAAATCTTAAATTTCTAAGCCTTCCTCATACAGTTTTTGTGCATCTCTCTGCACATTCATCTCAAGTTACTTTTTTTACCCCTATCCGCTGCAGTGAGAGACAGCCACTTTCTTCGAAACTTATTAACTGTTGTTCCCCAGGTCTCTGTCCTCTCATCTACTCTGTTTATAATTTATTTGCTTAGTCATATTTCTTGTCCTATTAATTCCTACGCCAATGACTCTAGTTTCTATTGTCAATGTCGTTTGCAAGCCGTTCAACTCGGCAGGAACTGAACAGATCTTGCGGAGAAGAAAAACGTCCAACTTCTAATTTCATTATTACGTGATAACTCAAACATTATGTGGTTTAATGGTTCAAAACCTCATTCTTTCATGTGAGTATTCGACACAACCTTCCAAACAACTATCCTCACTTTTTCAGTGACACTCAACTATCCCCCTCCTCTACAATGACTATGCTTTGATTGCCTACAAAAAAAAAATTAACAATAAAATAAAAAAAAATAAATAGAATAAAATATATAAATGAATAAATAAATAGATTAATTAATTAATTGATAAAAACCTCAACTGGAAATTTCTTCTGCTAAAACAGCTTCTAAGTTTATAAAGTTGGGTGTTCAGAGTCACCACCAAATATCTTTTTTTTTTTTTTCTTCTTTCTTTTTTTTTCTAAGTTACAGCTCTATACAGGGACCATCTGCGTTCATGTACGCAGTATTGGTTCCAGTACAGAGAAGTTCATCCTCCTCAACAAGGTGGAGTTAAAAGCCTTATGACTCGTTGACTCTTCCTCTGACAAACTAAGTTGCATCACATTATTTTCTGCCATTATTTCCATAGTTATTGTTCCTATGAGCCTCCCTCTCGCAACCTTGCCGTAGAAGATTCTCTACATATTCTCACCTTTGACCCTATAGTGACCGTATCATGAATAACTTGGAGTATAGACACAATAGCTGTGCAATAATTTTATTTTTTTTTTATATCCTCTTTACGATAATAAAACGATGAAAAATTCCTATTTTGTATATTAAGCAATTCACAATGTGCTCACAAAATGGGAACATTGGGTACTTCTGGGAAGCAAAAAGAAAATCTTATTTCTTCTTCAAACAACAAGTATATTTGAACATATCCGTAAAATAGAATTCTTTACAATGTTTCATATGATTATGGTCATAGATACTGGAGGAACAAACAAAAAAAATCCATGCTTTTCACTTTTTTATTACATCACTAACTCATTTCATGTAAAACTAGTCATTGCACTCGTTATGATTTTTTTTTTTTTTTACACGATGCAGTTTAGACGTGTGCCTTTTTTGCATACATAGCAACTCCCCTGTAGGCATTGCTCAAGAAAGTGGCTGACATTGACATATCTTACAGTTTTTGGTACGTGTGATGTTGGCGCCTGGTTTCTTACAAGTGTGCCAGCTACCTCTTGGTTGAAATCCTTTTGGCCTATTTGAGAACTAGGATTTACATGCTGGTAGAACCTGAAGCTCGTTAGGATGGAAAGGTTCAGTAGATGAGCAGATATTTCACCATTTTGTGGAGCGTAATCTTGGCCTGTAGGTTGACAGTATTTAGTACTAATTTTCTTTCTTTGACAAAACAGGGCATTTTTCTGTGCAATTATTGTAATAGTTCCATAAGCTCGATTACCTTTCTTGGTAAGTTCAACCATCTGTGCATGACTGGTGAGAAAAAAAATGTCAAAGAACGCAACATGTTCATCCTTATTTACCAATGGTAATAACAACGGTTCCCCAATGC